>NW_028186401.1:1485510-1498673 GCF_003343005.1 Rhea americana | reverse complement strand
AGTTTTAATTAAGCCCTTAAATTCAGATTTCCTGCATTTCCGTTAAAATTCCGTTTTCATCCAAACAGAAATATAACACAAATGGGAAGTAATCTACCAGCAAATGCATAATTTACCATTTTGTCACTTAAAAAATGTGAAAATTAAGGATCTAGGTAAATATAAGTTATCTAATTACTTAAATGAATACGTAGAAACACCAAATGCTATTTATTAGTAAAAATGCTACATTTTCCTTAAAGGTCATATGTGCCAATCAATGTGCTCTAACAGCTGTCAATCAATAAAAAAAGAAATCCACTCCCCAAGAAATATGCAAAATGAGATTAAGGTTGTTTAAAGCAAGCTTCTCCTGCTTGATGTTTTAAGTCACTATGAAAAATCACCCATGCCCCATCTCAATAAAATAAAAAATTATAATAAGCTAATAATGCTCTGTGAAGCCTTCACACTAATGAAATAATAAACTTGGAAGGACAAAGTAGACAGAAATTAAAGCAAGTCTGACACTCCCAATAGAAGGCTATGAAGCTACGTAGAGCCGAAGTGTCCAGCAGAAGCAATAAAACTGTTTCAATTCTGTAAAATTGCTATATTCATTAAGCACCCAGGCAAAACAAACAAACCTGCCACATTTCAGTAAAAATAGCTCCGCTCCTCTGAGGGGGGGGGGCTGGATAATAATGCATTAACCCTCATGTTCAGATTCTCAGTTATTTCAACAAGAAACCCTTGGTTTCATCTGCAGTTGCTCCTTTCCAGCAACAAGTCTGCTGGATGCCGGGTCGCAGAGCCAATGCAGAGGGACTTTTCTCTGTGTACCTAATGGTCCCTGTGCTGGGAGTATTTTTTCTTCCGGTCCACCTCCACCTCTCCTACCAGATTCCTGTGCAATGTGTAGTTAAGTTATTTAAACCAAACTTTACACTGTATAGACAAACAAAAACACAGAGACTRCTGTTGGCTGGAGAACTGCGCTAAGATAACCATTTGTTTCCCTTTCCAACTCCCCTGCTCTCAACCACGCAATCCCCAACCACACAATCTTGGCTAATAAAATCAGCCAAGAGGAAGATGAACTCTCCCATCCTCGGATCATCCAGTAGTTACTACTGTGCACAGCATCCCATGAACCCATAGTCTGAAATGACATTCATTGCTTTCTGGGCACCAGACAAGACACCAACAAAGTTGGCCTTGCAAGCAGGCCCTTCTTCAGACAACATACCCAGAGGCCACGCAGTGAGCACGAGACTCCATAGAAAGACCAAGTACTGATGGAGAGGAGAACCAAGGGGCACACACCCAACTGGGGTATGTCAGACACCTTAAATGGAGCATTCCCCCCCCAACCAGCAGAATCGGTGGACGTATGACGATCTTAACCTCAGTCTATCCACCATTCACTTTCTCCACCTTCCCCTTGCTAAATAAGGCTCATCTCCTCACTAGGCCTGAGGAAAGCCGGGAGGGTGTTAAAGATGACTCAAGGCACCGAACGCTAGGAGCAGTGACAGTCATTCTGAGGGCAGAACAGTATTCTGATACCACAGTAAATGAGGCTTGGGGCCACAGACCGAACAAGCAAAGAAATACTAAACTGATACACATTTCTGTGAGCACAACTGCTCCTGAAAGGATGAAGAAAAAAATCATACAGAACGCACGGATGGCATCACATCCTCCCAGGGAGGCCGAACTACGCTCACACAAACAACCTCAATTTTTGTTTTTTTTCCTAGCTGCATATGACACTAGGTAATCTTAACAGTCTTCTGTGAAGACCTGGGAGTTTATTTTTAGTGTAATATATTGACTATCTCCTTATCAGCCAGCTGATTCCAACACCCCCACTCTCATACCTCAGCTAAGAACAATCTCAGGATGCTTCACGACACACAGCTTTCTGGTGAAAACGCCTTCATCTGGATGAGAGTCACACAGGTATCTGAAGTAATTTTTAAAAACACTGATGAAATGAAGCCCTTTCACAAACCCTCAAGGAGGGCATTTCTCCCTGTTTTACAACTGGAGATGGAAATACAAACACCTAAAGGAGGAATACAATTTCTTCCCAACCCTTGCATGCTGTCAGCTTCTGAAGYGTGAGATGTGATCACTCCCTATTTTAGCATGCATGACTACCAATGTTGTYGCTCACAAAATTATCCAATCCCTTTTTAAAATCCAGCTACAGTATTTAACTTGAGGCTTTTCTATCCAACAAGTGGACAGAGCAGAATGCACTGACAACAGCATCTTGCTATGTTTTATTTGCTGTTCATAAAAATAAAAATAAATTCTTGCTCTCAATTTATACCTGTCAAATCAGTATTTAAACAGAACCAAATCTGGAAAGAAAAACAAATGTGAACACAACTGTGCAGCCCTGCAATACAACATCTGATTCGCACATTCCAATTCTCTCGCTATCAAGCACTGCAATATATTCTGGACAAATTTAAAAATAAAGTCACTGATATCAACTACACAAACACCAAGGAAATCCTCAGACAACGTTGGCTTAGCCACTGGCATGTGTAGTTCTTTTTTTCATATTATCACTTTCTTTTGTGAAAAATATCAGAAATATTTTGTTGCCAGATTAACCAGCTCTGACTTCAATCTTGCTGACATTTCTTAAGTATAGTTGATAACAAATAATTCCATTCACATGCAAATTGTAGAATAAGCTGTCAGTAGCAGGCACTTGCAGAGGATCCCTCACAGATCCTCTGTGCACATTTATTCTGCCCAAGTCTAATTTGAAATGAGATATGCAAAATGAAACAAAGCCCAAAAGATACAGCCTCAACAATTTACAGAAAGTTTATTTTCAGCCTTGATGGTTTTTCCTTTGTGAGATATTTTTAAATACTAAAGAGATGAAAGAATTGAGAACAGAGATTGCATCTGTTGCCATCACATTTTAACCACAGTCCATGTATTTATACAGTGGAATCTCCAAAATAACACTGCATCTGTTAAGATGACAGTGTTTTTCCATGGGCGCTGTGCTGTTAGAGCAGAGTTACTCCGAAGCTATTGCTTTTGAAGTGCTGATCGTGATCCACCCCAAATTCTTTTTGTAATCTTCCTCAAATGTGTTGAATTGTGAGAAGCTGCTGTTTCTCAGTAAGTCAGGAAACAACAAAACACTAATACATCTCATCAGTGGGCATTTGGCACTAAAGCGTTACTGGTAACGAAATGTGTTTAAATAAACAATGAACTACCAAAAGACATACACAAAACACAAGCCATGTAAAAACAGATGTCCATTTCACATGTGTTTCTGCTGAAGTCCAGGCCATACTCCCCTACAATGCACACACACATTATCAAATGCATTTCTCTGCCTTTGCCTYAGTGCTGTATGATAACAACAGAACCAACTTAGAAGAATCTTTGTTCATTCACTTGTAACACTGGCCACGTTTTACAACAGCAACCCATTAGAGCGGATACAAGCTCCAATTTTAAAAGGGACTCTCACAATCTAATTAAAATATAATACATAGGTATATCAGATCTCTTGTTAAGATTCAATAATAATGAATATATTGGACCGTGTATTCAGCCTTCTCTTACATGACAGAAATTCAAATATTTCATTAGTGCACCAAAAACAAAAAAGAGAATGAGCTAACAGAAATAAAACTTTCAGTCACTCCCAGACTCCGAACCCAAGCAGGCTCAAGCACAATCTCCAACCAAAGTCTCAGGTCTGAAACAACAAACATGTTTTTCTTAAAACTACAACTGCACAGACTCCACCTCTATCATGGCTGTAGCCAC
Source organism: Rhea americana (assembly GCF_003343005.1). Classification (NCBI taxonomy): domain Eukaryota; kingdom Metazoa; phylum Chordata; class Aves; order Rheiformes; family Rheidae; genus Rhea; species Rhea americana. The sequence goes on along the minus strand of NW_028186401.1, from coordinate 1,494,875 downwards.
AGAAGAAAAGCAGAAAGGAAATACCAGCACGAACTGTTAAAATGAACGGTCCATATCCAAGGCATACGACCAAGAGGACCAACAGATCCTTCGATTTTTGATGTCTTCCTCTGAACACAAATAAAGTCAGATATTCTGCTGGCTTGCAACTTTCCTCCTCCCAATTTCAGTACCTCTCTTGTGTGAGAAAGAGGAGCACAAGACACATATTAACAGCAAGCTTTGCACACCTCTACACATCCGTTCATCCCTCTACACTTCCTGGGAGATTCTGCATTTGCAAGGAATCAATAAAATATGCATCTAAAAAAAGTTTCAGCCACAATAAATTGAAGGTAAATGATGCTAACTCCGATCAATACAGAACCACAAGCTGCTTCCACCTGCTGGGGATTCAGAATTGGAGAGAAGCAGCTAAAAATCCCCTGTTGCGGAAGCCGGACATCATCACCATTGCAAGGGTCCTCCCCCCCCCCCATCCCAGTAGGTCTGTGAACCATTTCAGTTTCTGACATCATCTTAACCAGGTCTCTTCTTAACACTAGCTTCCAGCAAAGAGGAAGGTAGAACCACTTGAAACAGCTTAACAAGAACAACTCTTRCTATCTAATGCCATCAATATTCTGAAGATCAAGCCAAATCCCCAGTGGGATTCGTGAAACCTGAGTATAGAAGACAACAGTAACAATTTAACCACACATTAAACCCTCCAGGAGAAACCAACAAAAATAACAATAACACAATAAAAATAACTTCTGCGCTGGAGAAGAGCACAGCAGATAAGACAAACAAGTTATTTCCAGAGTGATTTAAACTCTTCACACTATAGCCAGTTGCTACTCTCAGCCAGCTAAACCATGCAAATACTTGTTTGTCCATACAGTGCAGTGCCGCTGCCCTCGCTYCGTGTGAGGTGCCTCCAGCGTGCTTTTAAACCTTTAAAGGTAGATACTGCTCCCACACAGATGAACTTAAGGGGAAGTGACAGGAGTGGCAGAGGAGCAAAATGTATTATTTGTAGAAGGCACAACTGTGGAAAAAGCGGAGGCAGACTCTAAGCTGCAGCCAATGCAAATACCGAGGAAATGAACTCTAGYGAGAGCCAGGGATAAAGCCCTTTCAAGAATGCCAAGCCAATTCTCCTTTAAAAGCTTGGTTATAGACAGTTTCCAGCAGTAGCCATCACTGGGCTTTGCTCCAAAATGCTGTATCTGTTTGATTAAGATTGAATATTTGAAATGTCCATCTCTACAAGACTCTCTTCCAGTTCCAGAAAATCATCGTGCTGTTTTTTGAGTGCTGCTCTGTTGCACATCATTTCAGGGTTTCTACGTGATAAACCACTTCAGGAACCTGCTTCTCATCCTCATTTTCCCAAACACTAGCAGAGTAAAACTAATTTGACTATTGTGTCAGTCTAGCTATTGTACACTGCCCTCCAAACAGTGGAAGTAAAATTTTCATTATCGCTTGAAGTTTTCAAGATGTCTCCCAAGAGGAAATAATGAACTGCCCATCTACAAAGCTGGGAAAACCAGCACAGTATCAATTTATGTTTGGAGAAGCTGTTTTTGCATCCAAAAGATCTGCAATCCTCCTCCCCCACCAACAAGCTTTTCCAAATGCAACAGCTCTTGCAAAGTTTTCCTGTGTAGGCATATTAGGAAGATTTCTCATACTGAGTATCATGATCCATAAAGAAATCAGATATAGTGGCCCACTAAGCGAAGGGATTTCAAACCTCCTACCACCTTGCTAAAACGCCTCTCACAAAACCACAGCAGCACTAACACAAGAAAGAATAACCAAAATAATGCGATGCTATCCCACCCTCCCTCAGCCAACACAGCTACTAACACAGCCTTTGAACTGCTGTGCTTACAGAATCCTCATCCCATGAATACCCTCCACATATTCCTACAGAAATTTGTATATAACTAAACAAAACCCAAGCATCTTGCCCTCCCTGCCACTTTGTCTCATTCGTCTTATATATCATCTGTTACTACAGTTCAATTTGAGGATAGTAACATAATCCATGCTTGAGAATCACACGTTTGGCTGCAGGTACCTACAGTACTCCACTAGTAACAAATGGAAGAGATACTTCAAAAAGCACATTATCTCAGCTCTAATTAATGCATACTCCCTCTTACCATCAAGTCATTTATTTTAAACCTGTCAGATATACTTGTAATGTAGCATCATGAATAATTTAAAAAGTAATCTGTATAAAGCAAGTTTATAAACTTAACAGCAGGTACAGTACCTTTCATTCAGACAGACTGCACTCTGATAAAGCACAAGGGATCTTTGACTGCTTTAGCATGTATTCATTTTATGCATTCTGAACTTCAAAAAAAAATCTTCTTTCCTGCCTCCAATCACACCTTCTATTATTTGAGTAGGATTTTATAAGTAACTAACTTAAATGACAGGCATACTAATCTGTGAACTTTTCACATTGAAGCAAAAACTATAAAGCTTCTGGAAACAATCAGCAACAGTGACCCACTAGCAGCAAAAACAAACAAACAAACAAGAAAGTAAGTAAAGTTTGTCTCTATCATTAAGAGCCCTAATATTTTCTGCACTTCCCTGATGTTCTCACATTTTGACACTGCTCCTCTCCACAGGGAAAAGAGATGCTAGGCTAAGAATTTAAAGAGAGAGAAGAAAAATAAAAAGCCCACCTGTTAAGAGAAAGTGTTTTGATCAGAGTTGATGTTCACACTTTCGAGTAAACAGAGATATCTTTACAGCGTGTAATGGCACCAATAAGAGGCTTGCAGATAACACTCTCCCCTGACAGGTCACAGAGCTATTTCAGTAATACGCACCTTGTTAGCAACACACGGCAAATGAAATCACTGGGTCACTGGACTTGCACCCCCCCMAAAAATCTTCATAGACTAAGTGATTTATTAACATTATTGCTCACAAAAGCGGGACATAATAGCTGTTTTATAAATTATTTCAGTGAAGCACACATATTTACAGTTCACCAATTTTCTGCTATAATGAAGCTTCTTATTCATATAACGCATACTTTATTAACTCAGCAGCACAGCTTATATGATGTTCTTAAAGCACAACCTTGTAAGGACTTCTCTTCAGTGAGAAGCTAATGTCAATTATTCCTCCAAGTTACTATTAAAATGATCTCATGTTGTGACAACAGCACATACTTGCTGTTCAACCAAAATATTTATTAAGTGGATTTATTCCTCTACACTACTTCTTTGGAGTGGGAAATCCTCTCTAGCTGGGTAGATCAAAGAATTCAGCTACCTCAAAAACTATCTGAAGAGTCACTGAAGGACACAAAGGCTTATTTCTGCACTTGCCATCAAGTTTACCAAGAAAGTAACAGTAACAGTGAATCTCTCTAGAAGTCTGGATTTAAAAAGAATATATAGTAAGAAAATGTTATATTAAGACTAAAAATGCAAATCAATCTGTAAAATACAGGAAAAAAAATTGTATGTCAATTTTCCCTTTTCAGCAAATTTTAAGTAATCTAGTGCCACAGCAACAATTTCTGGAGAACATCAACAGTTAAAAAGCTAATTGGTTTCTCAAAAGAAATCCTAAGCAAATTGCTCACATTTAGCATTTGTGAGGATTAAAAACTTTCAGTGATAAATGCAAGTTAAACCTTCAAAATCCACCACCATGCTAACATCAGTTTTACAGGAATGCATCTCCTTACTTAAGGAATAAGACAAAATGTTACCAAATTCCTTTACAAAACAAGAAGTCCTGCCTGAAGTGACTGTAGCCTACTTGGGGGGTTGAAGAATTGCTACAGCTGTTTACAGAGCTCAGAGAAATATGAATGAACGTTGCCTATTGCTAATTATTTGCCTGTCCTCAAAGTTTGTCTCAGACAGCTCTGGACAAAAAATAAATAAATAAATAAGATAAATAAATAATAGTACTACAGAAATCAGTCCAGATTGTATGTCATGGCTTGGCTAAGAGAAAAAACAAAACAAAAACAAACAAACAAAAACAAGCCAAAGACAGGTTGGCTAACAACTACAAATGCATCTTCATGAACTACTGTTTGACGAGCTCTGCTTCGGTACAATGGAAAAATTTTGAAAYTATTCTTTTTAAAGTGATTTTCATAAATCATAAAAACTAATGCAAATAACCTACACAAAGAAGCTGTCTATACAATTTATAGTGATAGAAAAATTGTACATGTCAAATATATAAAAATATTAAAACAGTACTTCTACCTTTCAACACATCACTGCATTCCAGCAGTCTTTCTGCAGAGGGACTCTTTTAAAATCAGTATGTTCCCTTACCACCTAAGACCAGAAACCTTAAAAGCTCAACTTTGTCAGAAAGACATGAAATAAACCAAAACTATGTATGTGCACTGACTTTAATTATTTGACACTTGAGACGGTTATTCAGACTGCACCTAATTTAGTAACGTATACAATAGCTCTCAATAATACTAAACTGCCATTCCTAAACACACAAAAACTCATATATATAACAGCTGCTACTTGATAGTATCACAAAGCACTTCCAAATGTGAAAGCTCTGCATTAAAATTCAAATAAAAATTTATTATATTTAATTTGATAAACCAGAGATAAAAGAATAGTTTCAGAAAGCTGCAACTGCTTCTCAGTTAACACCTTTTCAAGGAAGTAAAATAATGCTGATGAAATTTAATAAATTAACTATAGATGTTTGGGGGAATACTCTAACTTTTAAAACAATTTCATTCAGTACAGTTTGCAAGCTATCAACTTTAGGACTATCACAGATGATGAGCTAGACAAGTTGTTTTCCCTCTGGGATCATAAAACTAACATGAAGACTGAAGAAAACAAGTTYCATGCGCGTATTATTTCTCTCTCCCTCAAAGCTCAGGACTTTCAGAGTTTGAGGCAGCTCACAATTTGCACAGGTGGAATCTATACACAATATAATCAATCATTTAACATAACTCTCTCTTCTGKTCTCACTCAATTAATAATTCCAGCAATTACCAGTAAAACTACCTCAACATTAGAGTAAAAAGAATTAAACACTGATTGGGGAACAGGAAAAAGCATCATTTTAACATGAATTTAATTCACTCTTTAAAGTCAGTAGTTATAACCCAGAAATGTATTTTAATTCTAAATGTTAGATGTGTTAGGGAAAAAAAAGAAAAAAGAAAAAAAAAGAAAGACTGCCTACTGAAAACAATCTCCTCCAAGATCTTCTTAGTGAATTCTTAGTTTAGTAGAAAATTCAGTATGATTTGAAACAATTTCTCCCAAAGTTACATACCAAAAATGAATTAATTGTTTAACAGCAAAGATAGATTCAAAAAAAATCACACAAATACTGAAACTCCAGGTTTTGTATGTTATTTTAAGATGAAAACAGTATTTATTTGTCACTGAAGTTATGCTTTAAATATACTCTAGAATTAGTTTGAAAGAATAACCAATAAGGGAAAAACTAACAAAAAGCTAACAATACTTTATCAACAATTTCCTTTTGAAAACCAACAAATTCATGTCTTTTGTTGAACTAAAGTTCAAACTAATTGATCTTCCTCTCTGCAGACCCTTTCTCTCACTTCTAATAATATTTATTAAATACCTTGCCAAGAACCACGTTAAACTTCCTTCACTTTATGTAAAGAACATTATTTTGCTCTCTTAAGTATTGGTTCAGCACTGAAACTTTCTAGTGCACATCCTTCTATACTTGTTCCTCTGCTTCTTAAACCTTTTAAACACATTTTGCCTGATACTACCTAAGCCATTACCATTTCCTAACCCTTTCAATTACTGAGTCATACAAGCCTTTGCTCCAGTTCTGGTAATGAAACACTTTGAAGATATAATCCAACACAATTAAAAAAAAAAAAGTTGAAGTACTGCCTGGTTCACCATTCCTTCCCATAGTCTCTGATCATAATCATTTCCTCATCACTTCCAAAATATTTCTTTTCTTCTATTCCTGGCATACCCAATTAATATCCATTCCTTTAACACTTGCATTTTCTATTCACAGCCTCAAATAGAGAAGGAATTATGTAACTCACATTTAACAATATTCTCTAACCACCAGGCATATAAGAAAATGCTGATGTAAAAATCAGGTGCRTATAATACTGACACTCAGGAGGTCACAAGCGTTTTTATCTAGATACCTGGGATAGAGATTCAAACCCAAAAGCACGAACTACTGTTTGTTATGATGGGAAACACAAAATATAGCCTGGACATCTATATATAAGCTCAGAACTAAGGTGAGCAGATCTGTCAATGTATCTATCTCTCCAAACTATTATCAGACCTGATGACACTRGTTTTGTTCTACATGTTTAACCCACTCCCCTTCATTGAGGTATACTACATGAGRGTGAAACACCAAAACACTATCAAGCTTAAGCAAAAAAAAAATACTGAGATTAGGCTTCATCTTAAAGCCAGCCTCCAACAGCTAGTTTTACACATTACACGCGTGGTTATACCAGCACACATTTTGTCCTAATGGGAGGGGGGCGATTTTTATGCCTTTTCAACAAAATCTCAAGACATTCTGAGCATCTTCTAGTGATTTTTTTAAAAGCAGAAGCTTTCCACTGAAGCTACCTGCATTTTAAAGAGGTTCTTGTCATCTAATCATGAACAGACTTTATATAATTTAGCATTAAAGAGATGGGTTTTCCCCCTCCTGTTGCAACTCCTTTGTATTCCTATTTAGGAATGCCCTGCTTGTTTGACCGAAAATGGAAGTGCCTTTTAGCTATGACACAGTATATATGAAAAACAAATAAAAATTAAGATTAATCTTCCTTCCACTATTGTGGAGAGAGGGAAGAATATGAAGGGATACAAAACATCTGCTCTGGAGATCATTTTTCCCCCTAAAAAAATTTTTTCAGTAATAACTCGCAAAAACAAAGGCTATTAAACTGTAAACTACAAAGACAATCGATTTCAGGCAGCATTCAGCTAAGACAAGTTTTTCAGCATATCTTCTCATACTTAAGTGTCTAGGTCTTTAGAAGATATTCCATTTGGGAGGTTCTTAATTGGGTCATTTTAGCTAAATGGTAACTACAAACACTTCAGAGAACTGGAAGCTAGCATCCCATTTCTGTCTTATTTCATTGCAAGAGCTGGACAAGCATTTTTATTTGAAAACATTCTGTAGCAGGTAAAATTAAAAAATTTTAAACACGTATCTCAGTATTTAAGAACACACCAGACCGCCTCCTTTTCTTTTTCTCCCAGCTACTCAATCTTGTTTYAAGCCCTGCCCTGAAGAAGGGCTCTGAGGTTTTGTTTTTAAAGCTAAATATTAATCTTCCCTCTTTAAAACTACTCTAGCCAAAAAGTTCAACTCACAGAAGACAGACTGCAACTCTCCAGCCCTAGCTGGCCCTGCCACTGCAGTGAAAAGGGGCAGAGTTGTGCCTTAATTTGCAACAAGTTAATTGGCATTCACTGCCTAATGAAACACAGTATTACTCAACACATATTACAGACTCCATCTACGCACCTCTTGCTCAAACATTCTCCTCCCCCCCCCGGTTAGCTTCATTGTCAGTGCATCCAAAGATCTTCCCTTTCTTTTCCACCTGAAACTACTGCTTTTAGAAAAGCCTTTACAGCTCCCAAATTCTTTCCCTTTATATTTAAAAACTGAAGAAAATTTTCTCCTTTCTTCACAACAGCAAACATCTTTTCAAAAGGAAGAGGCACACAAAAACAGCTCAAGTAGTATTAAGAAAAAAAAAAAAACCACACAGCGGAAGAAATCAAAGCGTGAAGACAGCAAAACATCTCCGTCTCTGCAGATGGCGAAGCAGCAGCTATCAGAACGGCTGGGCTCCGAGACACGTTTAACATCTCCCTGTCTAACAGGGGCAGCCACGGGTTTGAAACGCACAAAAACGCCGCAAACGCGGCCAGGGCTGTGGCAACACACGCCCACATATATATACGTTATACGTGTGTATATACACACTCATATATGTGTATATATATGCCTGTGCGTATGCACATACGCACACACACATCCCCCAGGCCGCGCTCCCCTCCAGGCACATGGAGGGAGCAGCTCATGCTCTTAAGTCAACTGCACAAATCTTCAATTTAGATATAGACACAGCTGCTTTTAAAGGAATAAAAACAACGTTTAGCAGCTCCCAGGCATCAAACGTTTCTGCGTACGCACGCGTGTAACGCGTCGGCCTGAAGCTCTCACGAAAGCCACGACCGTGACCTTTCGAGTGCGGGCCGCCACCTTCGCGCCGCACCACGGAAGCCCTTCCCCAACAGCAAAGCGGTGCGGAAACGCCGCACGCGGATTTCCAGGATTTCTGCTCCCTGCGGAAGGGTTATTTCACACAGCCCCTGAACGCCGACCGCGACCCGGCTGCTCCGTGGCGGGGAAGGGGAGCAGAGCGCTGCCCGCCCCGGCTGCGGAGGTCTAAGCAGCACGTTGAAACCCGCAGGAGTTTGGAGGCGCGCACGCTCGAGGCGGGGAGAACGCCAGGCTGGGGACGGCGGGCGCCAGCACCGCGCCGAGGAGGGGGCCGCGGCTCCTCCTCGCCGCAGGGCCCACGCCGGGCTCCCTCCGGAGAGGCGGGGGGCGAGCTGAAGCGCCGCGTTTCCAAACGCGCGCGAGGGGCAGATCCCGCCACCGGCGCAAAAACGCGCGCGTCGCCGCGGGCGGGCTGCGCCCGGCACCCGCGCACCGCCGCACACACACGCACCACCATGCACCACCGTGCACACCCTCACACGCACCACCATACACACACACACCACCATGCACACCCTCACACGCACCACCATACACCACCATACACACCCTCACACGCACCACCATGCACACACCACCATGCACCACCATGCACACCCTCACACGCACCACCATACACACACACCACCATGCACCACCGTGCACACCCTCACACGCACCACCATACACACACACCACCACGCACACCCTCACATGCACCACCATACACACGCACCACCATGCACCACCATACACACCCTCACACACCCTCACATGCACCACCACACACACCCTCACATGCACCACCACACACACCCTCACATGCACCACCACACACACACACCACCATGCACCACCACACACACACACCACCATGCACCACCACACACACCCTCACACGCACCACCATACACACACACCACGCACCCTCACACGCACCACCATACACACACACCACCATGCACCACCATACACCCCCTCACACGCACCACCATACACACACACCATGTACCACCACACACATCCTCACACGCACCACCATACACACACACCACCATGCACACCCTCACACACACCACCAT
>NW_028186401.1:1484986-1485300 GCF_003343005.1 Rhea americana | reverse complement strand
ACCACCATACACACACACCATGTACCACCACACACATCCTCACACGCACCACCATACACACACACCACCATGCACACCCTCACACACACCACCATGCACACACATGCACACACCACCATGCACACACATGCACACCCTCACACACACCACCACGCACACACACTGGTGTGGAAGCCCCTCGCCCGCAGCCTCACACACACACACACAGCTCCTCACCAACTCACACACACACACGGCAGGCCCTCGCCAACACCCTTAGGTACACACAAACACACACACCCCTCGGGAGCGCCTCACAGAAACCCTCACACACA
>NW_028186401.1:1482931-1483972 GCF_003343005.1 Rhea americana | reverse complement strand
ACACACGCACGCACGGAGGAAGGGGGGGTAAAGAAAAAAATTAAAAAAAAATAAAAATAAAAAAGAGGGGAGGGGGGGAAAGGGAGGGGGGAGCAGCCTCGTTACAAAACAACAACAGCGCTTCCCGCGACGGCAGCTCAGCTCCTTCGGCGCAGGGACGAGGGCGCTGCGAAGGGATCTTCCTCCCCCCGCCTCTCCACGGCTCCTCGCCCCCCCTCGGCGAAGGAGGGAAGGGAAGGGAAGGGAAAAAAAAAACACCCACAACAACAACAACAACAGCACCGCCGCGCAAGTCCGGGCGGCCGCAGAGACCCGAAATGCGGAATTCGGAGCAAAAAAAAAATAAAAATATTTTTTTAAAAAAAAAAGATGCTTCCCCCTGCTTCTCCTCCTCCTCTTCTTCCTCCTCTCCGCGGCGCCGCTGCCACAGGCTCCTTCTCTCTTCCCCCCCCCCCTCAAAAAAATAAAAAAAATATTTTTTTAAAAAAAGGAAGAAATCCAGGACACGCACACAAAGCAGCAGCCGGGCGAGCGGCGCGGCGCGGCGCGGCTCAGCACGCCGCCGCCTCCCCCCGGCGCGCCCCTCCTCGCATCCCTGCTCGCTGCCGTGCCATCGCGCCGGGGGCGGAGGAGGGGGGCACGGGCAGGAAGGACAACGACAACAAAAAACACCCAGCGAATTTGTAAATAATCCTTTTTTTTTTTTTTTTTTCCCTCCTCCTCCTCCGGGTGTGCTGCGCCTCCCCCTCGCTCAGCCCAGCGCGGGGCGGGGGCGCCGCGCAAGGCGATCCGCTCCGCTGAAGGTCAAAGCCCGCGAGCTGGCCGCGAAGGGTCCGTAATTCCTCCGGGGAGGGGAGGGAGGGGACGGCCGGGCGGGCGGGGGAAGGGTCCGCCGCTCCTCCCCACTGATTCGCCGCTCGCCCGCGGCAGCGTTTGCGCCGCGCCGCCGCCTCTTTCTCCCGCCCTTCCTCCTCCTCCTCCTCCTCCGCGCTGGCTCGCTGTGCGCGGCGCACAGTTAACGCTGGTAAACAAGAGCCGCCG
>NW_028186401.1:1459674-1482427 GCF_003343005.1 Rhea americana | reverse complement strand
CGGTGCCCGCTGCGCGGCCGCGCCTGGGGGCGGGCGGGAGGCGAGCGAGGCACCGCGGAAACCACCTCTGCCTTTTTCAGGAGAAAAAAAGGAAAACGAGCAGAAGAATTAAAGGACTGCGTTASGAAGAAACAGAAACGCTCGGCTGCGGTTTTTGCGCGGGCCGTTTGTTTATTTGCTGCCTGTAATCGCTGCTGAGTTACTCGCGCGCGGTTCGAGCGCTGCGGAGCACAGCCGACAGCCGAGCGTCGAAGCGCGGTGGTTTCGGGCGCGCGGGTTTGGGCCGGGGGAGAACGGTCCAGGCTTGGCGTCTKCCTCCCCCGTTAGCTCGCACGGCCCGCGGGAAAGAGGAGAAGCCTCCACGGACTTCGACCTCCACCAGCGAGGGGGCAAGTTGCCMCTTTTCAGGGATTCGGTTAACGTGGCCGGGAAGATCTTCCCACCTGGGAAATTTCTTGCGGTTGCTCCGTGCGGCCGCCCCCGAGGCTAGCAGCCGCTCGCGCCCGGCGGCTCGGCGGCCGTCGCCGTCCTCCCTTGCCGCCCGGCGTCCCCRTCCTGGCAGCCTCCCCTACGTGACGCTGCTAATGGTAAATGCACTGTTACGAGAACAGGGTGTGTGTGTATATATTATTTAATGCATGTTGCGTGTCTACATCCGTGCAAAGTTTTTCCCTCCTTTCTTTTTACACGTGAGGCCTCGAGTGTAATTYTCGGCAGCGTGAGACGTCGCTTTTTCTCGTGACTCGATCTCCCCTCGGCGCTGCGGTGCGAAACGCCTTTCTCCCCCRTCCCGCTGGCCCTGCTGCGGTCGCTCCTCCTCCGGCTTTGCGCCGGGCCGCACGCCTCCCCCGTCCCCCGCAACGCTTCGTGGCCCCGGGGATGGACAGACGGACAGGGGGAAGCATGGCCCGCCCCCCCCCGGCGCACCGTGCAGCGCTCCCGCGTCCCGGGGAAGGGGAAAACGCGGGAAGCGCGGCGGTGAAACGGTGAAACGCCCCYGGGGGGGCAGAGGGGCCTCGCTGCTCCCCCCGCCTCGGCGCTAGCGCTCCGCGCGGGCCGGCCTAGACTTTATTTTGGCTCCGGCGGCGGTTTCGGGGCCGGCTGACCTCCTTACCCGGCGCGAGCCGCTCGCAGCCTCCGAGCGGTCCGCGCTGCCGGCGCGAGGCGGTCCCGGGCCATCGCCGCCTTCCTGCCCCCGCCCCAACCTCCGGGTGTAAACCCCGTTTTACAGGCTGGTAACAAGCAGAATCTCTTTAGGACCCCCCCGAAAACCCCAACAATTGGATATGTTGGTGCTGTGCAACACTTAAATACCAGCGTGCCCAGGTGCGGACCCGGACGAAGCCCCCTTCTCCGCTCTGCTGCGCTCCGGGTGATTTCTAAGTCTTCCTGCCCTGCTACTGCTGCAAACAGCRGCTCAAAATTGGTCCCTTCTGTAGCAAATAAAAACCAGAAGGGAAGAACGGGTGTTGTTTATAACTCCTTTCTCGTACGCGTCCCTCCTTCAAAGAAACACGCCGTTACGGGGACGATTTAGGGGCAGCGGCTGAGCAGGAATAACTATAAAATTCGCGTTTTAATAACAACAACAATAATAAGCGCACGGCAACATTTACAACCCTCGTTTCGGGCCCGAGCTATCATATCCATAGCAACTGCAGCGAGCGGTGAGTGCCGTATATTCCGAGTTCCCGTGCACCTGCCTAAAATAGCCGCCGATGAATTATGCTGATGTTTGTGCCTTTTCGGCAGCGCTTCCCGAGGCCGCCGGYGCACGCTGCGGTCGCACCGAGCCTCGGCGGCGCCGGCGAGCCGCTTGTGCGCCGAAAGCCGGCGGTTTGCACGCTCGCCTCCGCTTTCGCGCCCCCGAACCGCGGCGAAACAGCCCCGGGGGGCGGGCGGGAGCGGCTGCCGGGGCGCGGGGGGCTTCGGGCGAAACCCCGACGCCRGGCCCGGCTGTTTGTTTATTTATTTATTTGCTTATTTTAAATCTCAGTTATGCAGTCATTTCTTTCCAAGCGACTTCAAAWTAAACCTCTGGTGTCTCTCCGTGTTTGTAAGCGACTCCAGGTGGAGGTGGATGCGCGAAAATGAAGATTATTTGTTCTTTATGCACGTGGCATCCAAAGCCAAGTCAACAGTGGATTGACTTACGGCCTGTAACAGTCCATTTGCACGGAGAGAATTCGATACAGAGTGAAGAGACTTAAATATTACACGTACACGGTAGACACAAAACGATCCGTCCTCCGGTTTTCCCTGCTTTCAGGKCTCCATCAGTTCTGCGACAGGTCAACGCATCCGACGGCTCCTCCCGGCCGTCGCTGGCGGCAGGGAGCCCGTCCCTCCTCTGTCGGGTCCTGCGGCCGAGAAGGTCGCGGAGGAACGCGAGAAAAAGTCGCTCACCAGCACTGAGAGAGCAAAAAMATTTCCAGGAGCTGTTGAAGAAAAACTGACTCCCTCTCGCCTGGGACAGGAATGTCGCCTGCGAAGGTCGGGATCAGGCCTGGCGTTTTTCCTAAAGAGCTCGAAGTAGCGTTAGATTTTTAGGGTAAATTGAGGCGTAGCTGGGAACGGCCGCGCACGCCTCGAAGTGACGTCCGGAGGTCGGTTTCGAAGGGCCGTTCGCGCTCCGTGGGTCTCGACATCGATTTCCCCATTTCCCCCTCACTTACAGCGCGCGTCCCCTACGACCGCCTGTTTCTAAATGGTGACTCATACGCTGGAGGGCRAGAGAAGGAGCATTAGCCTAAAGAGGGAGGAGGTGGAAATAGGGTTGTTAATCCTGGGTGCTTTGGGCAAGACGTTAAGTCCAAGCAGCGCTCCGGGACTCCCGCGCTTCCCCCGCGATGCCGTATTTAARCCACCGGCTCGACGCGCTTGCTTTGTTTACCAAGGAAACGGACTCGAACCAGAAATACTAACTTCAAATATTTTCAAGTTTTAGGTCAAATCAGAATAGGGGATACAGGTCTACCGCTGGTTTTGCTTAGAATTTAAAGCAAATTAAAACTTCCTTTATTTTTTTTTTAATGTGAGGGTTCCGAGATGTTTTCTTTAATTGCAGTCATAATTTTCTCTTTTTGTATTTACACCATCTACAAACAACGTGCCAGGAATATACGTATCCCGTGAATAGGCTGGTTCCAGAACGGAGGAGTTACTCAAGAAACGGACTTCGACTCTCCCTTGCTTAAATCCCACGTACCAGCAGGTTACAACCCCGACGGAGACRAGCTCTGTCTCGTTTACATAACGCTTTTACTAACTCCTCTGTAGTCGGTGCCACGTGGATGCATTCAGGCTACTGCTTTTTTTCTGGATGGGCTCCCTCAGCCCCGTCCGTACATTCCCCCCCCCCGACATCCACAGCTATAATTCAGCCCAAATTGGGAATACGTAGCGTGACGGCTGCTAAGATGAGCCATCAAAGAGYTTGTATCTGTACCCTCCCACTACTCCTAAAGCTCAGAAATATTCTGGACCGTTAAAATATTTGTCCAAAGATGCTGGACAAACCCCCCGAGGCATTTCCCTTAATACCTCTCCCAACCGCGCGCTCCCCATTTTCTCCCTTCGGAGCATTTCTAAGCCGAAACCGGTACTCATGCAAATGAACCAGGGAAAGACTGAGCATTTGTCCTTCAGCGTCGTGTGTGCTTCTGGATTTGTTTTGCGAGGGAGAGTTGTCATTTGCCTGGAAGTTCCCATAGTGAATTTATTGGTCTTCTGACGTTCCTGGCGCCAGGTCTGCATTCCCATAAAACGAGCCAGAAGAAACTTTGGAAACAGAACCTTTATAGTATCCCCAGATTGGGCCATATTCAGCTCCAAAGTCAGCAGGTGCAACGCCCATTGATTTCAGTGGGAATTCTGTCTGCTTACGCTGGAGCTGAACTTGGTCCACAGCATCTGGGCAACTTTCCCAAAAACTCTCTACACTGAATGCAGGGAGTGAAGCAAAGCTTAACACGCTTCTCCGCGGTCCCTAGGAAAGGAATCGGGCTGTCTGTGCAAGAAATTGTAGGAAAAAAAAATACCTACTGCTCTTGCAAAGCTTCTTTTGCAGTTGGACCGTGGTGGGAAATCTGAAATGTTCTCATGAACTCCCACTTTCCCTTGTTTAAAGATCATCTGTCCAAGATCACCTTTTCTTTTTTTTCCCTAGGCTTAAGAGGAAGAATTCACTTGTCAGTCTGCTTTTTTTCATGTCAGTTATTTATTATGCAATAATTTTAAACATTACTTAATCTCTCCAAACTTCTAATGTAAATCATTTAAGAAAAATYCTCTCTGAAAAGGTAAGTGATTTTGCTTGAAAATGTACTCTTTCTGCTATGTGGTCCTACATTAAAAAAAAAGTACACTGGATACTATTTTACCAAAATCTGTCACAAGCGAAGGAAAACACTTAAGTACATTTTTAAGATCATCACTGTTTGGATGTGTCCCTGAAGCTGAGCACATGCTTAAGTGCATTCCTGAAGAGGCTTTTCAATTAGATCTGAAATACCTGGATCTTTGTGCCTGAGGATTTGAATTGTTTGCTGCAGGAAGTGTAGGGAAAAGACAGACAGAGTAGTAAAATACGTATAAAAAATAGTAGTATCATCTCCAAGCAAAGTCAGATAGGGGTTAAGGCATGAGATTCCAACTCCTTACTGAAATCTAGTGAGACCTGATTTTTCAGGAGAACATCCACCATCACAGGGTAGGATCTTATCAGAGACTGCTCTTCTCACAAGAGTTTGGGATAGATTAGTAAACTCAAGATAAGTGATGAGATATTTGGCTGCTTTCTCCACTTTCCAGATCCAGATAGAAATAACAGAGATAAGGCCACATTGCTAACGCTCTTCTGGATGCTGAGACCTGCTGATTTGACTGGGTCTTAAGGACCTCAGGAAGAAACCTTGAGGAATTCCTACTTTCTGAGAGGGTTGTTGCTCTTGAAGAGCAAGAGGATTAGACCTGCATACTCACTTTACTCCTGAATCGCTTTCCCTGGACCCCATATGTTAAATTTGGCATTTAAGCCTTGAAGCCTCGTGGCTCCGTTTCACACCTGTTCCCCCCCACCATGGATCTCGGCACAGGCCACTCTGGCCGTAGCGATGATACAGTAGTTTTATCACATGTMCTGTAATATCGTCTCGTGTAAAACATAACACCCTTGAGTAGGCATAGTAAACCAGAGACAATCAAGATCTTAAAGGGTAATATGTTTTTATGTGTTTAGTAGCTTACGGCGCTATATAACTGCAGAGCCCAAACGCAGCAGTGGCCTCTCCAAATCACGCTATTAATATCACATAACGAGCAGCGCGGCGGCTCTCGCCTTCTGGCCCACCAGAGGCTGGTTTCCAGCACTTCTCGTCCCTAGTAAAGCGTGTCCTCCTCACTGCGCGGGTGCTCGGCTCTTGCTGGGCAACGTCGCTCTGGATGAGAGCGGTGTTGTCCCGACCGAAGGGGCGTCTTCCCGCATGGATGCTCGGGTAACCAGAGGTGGGAATTTGGCCTTCTGCTGCCTGTTTGCTGGACCCGAGGACAGAGCTCCTAGGAGATGGCTTGTGCACGTTCACACGAGCAAGAGTAAAGCAAAGATTGAAGCTGCTCTGCAGCATAGCCAAGAGCCGTTCCCCGCCGAGTACGGAAGCGGGCGATGCTCCTCTCGGCTCCGGCGCTCAGCGGCGCCTGGGTTTTGGGAGCTGAGGGTCCAGGCAGCAGCACTCGCCCCGGCCTTCCCATCCGCTCTCAGCGAAGAGCTTGAAATTAAGCGTAAAGCTGCCCTGCATTTGGGGTTTGCTTGCCTCTGCCTTGCAGCAGGAGGCACAGGAGCCTCCCRCCGCGGAGCAGACCTCGGCACCGCCTGCACTTCTGCGCGCCCCAAAAATCTTCTCCAAGTGCAAATGCTATAGAAGGACTCGCACAAAAACACAAATTACTGGAGGAGTTTTCAAGCACGTGTGATGGAGGGCAGGACCAAGCTCTTGGCTTGAGTTGCTTTTGCCATTTTTCAATGTTACTGTATTTATGAAAAATGGGATTTTCAGTGACTTTTCTCTTTATTTTTTCCTGGAAGGACAACTGAGCAAGAAGCATTGGGACTGCAATTCATTCCCCTATTTGCCACCAGCAAGAGGTGTGTGAACGGCGGCAGAAAACAACAGTCGCCGTGTTTGCACGATGCATTGCCACTGCAGAAAATCGGCGTCCTGGTGATAAGCTGCACATATGCAAGGATAACGCAAATTAAGTCTGTGATACACCAAATGCCATCACATTTTCAAACTGAGAACATCTCACTCAGCGGATCGCTTTGGTTTGGGCTTTCTGGTGCCCTAAAACAGCTCTCGGGTGGCAAACACRTCCCAACACCTGGCAACGGGCTCGGGACAGACAGGGCTGGGACAGACCAGCTTCTGTCCCCGTTGCTGGTATTTTGCTCCTTCCCACAGTAATTAGAGCTCAGATAACATTGGTGTTCCCATTCTTATGTTAAAATGAATAGTAGACTGCCAGTATTTCAGACAGACACTAATTGTATAATATTCATTTGACAAATGCTATTAGTTTTAGAAACCTTCCAGATAAACTTACATAAATTTTTCACTACATGAAAACCTTCATCCGTATTGATTAGGGCTTCACTGCTGTAACGCCAGAGTCCTGAGTAGTCCAACGGCAGCGAGRCTGGCTCCAAATGAGAGACGCTCCAGCTACGTTGCTGCACTCTTTCAGCCTCCCCCCCCCGCCGTTTAACAGTGTTGTTTCTCACCAATACCTAACTGAAAAAAAAAGTTACCTTCATATCAGGACTTACTTTCATAGGACACATTGTCTAACAGGTTAATATTTTACAGATATTATCTGAATA
The DNA here is from genome assembly GCF_003343005.1 of Rhea americana. Lineage (NCBI taxonomy): Eukaryota > Metazoa > Chordata > Aves > Rheiformes > Rheidae > Rhea > Rhea americana. Next base: position 1,475,550 of record NW_028186401.1, on the reverse strand, counting down.
GCATTTGAACGTCAGTGATTAGAAAAGGAGAAGAAAATACATCCAGGTCTTTCATTGCTATCTGGCGAACATCTCGTACGYGCTTTCCAGACAGAGGGGCTGCAACAGGAGCTCTCAAAGCCTTTGCAGCCTCAGGAAACCCACCAAATCGCAGCCGCTGAGGAGGCCTCACCGGCCGCGGTGAAGCGCAGCAGCAGCTCGCGCGGGGCTGGACCTCCAGGCTGGCCCACGGGGCCTGGAGAAGGCAGGCAAAACAGACTCCAAACACGTTCGTATGAGCCACCGCTGCCCACCGGGCATGTCCCCACCGCCCCGAGCTTTCYCTAGGTCCACAGATGCTACTACTCCTACTTCCACCGGCTTCTCCAGCTGGCTGGAGCTTCCTCACCGCAGCCATGTCCTCTCCTCATCCTCACAACCCCCTCCCGCATGCTGCTGMTAAGGGGAGATCCCCGAGAGGCATAAACTGCCACTGAGGTCGCCCGTCCGATGATCTTCCTGGGTATTTCATCGTAAAAGCTTAACGACGCCTTCTCTGGGTATGGTAACTCGGCGCATTGCAGTCACAAGCCAGATGTTAGGATCATTCTTCATTTGTTCCTCGGAGATTGCAGCGAATATTTTTTTCTTCCATGACTCACACAAACAACTGTTCAAAGGGTCAATTTATTTTCGAATAAGGTGAGATCGAGCTTTTGATCCAACCCTCTTCTTCTGTAAAAGGCAGCCACATCCAAACTGTGAAGTACCAAGTGGTTCAGTAGAAAACATATGTAGGAAGGGATCTTTTTAACGATAGAAAGGTAAAACTATGTATTTTAGTAACTGGAATGCTGGTTATTGGGAGAGTGAAGTACCTATCAACGTACAAAATCCCCAAAACAGGCAGATCTGGACCCTTTACCCAYGAGTGTTGGAAAATCACAGGCGTTCCGCGGCGCCTTGCGTAACCCAGGTTCTCCCATTTCCTTTCCTTCTCTTCCTCTGTGCAATCCAATYCATAAATCATTCCAGGAAACTTTTTATTACCTTGCAAGAGCCCTCTGAGACAACAGCCTGCAATTTCCCCCGGTCTGAGTCAGACCCCATCATATCAGCTGAGAAATATCAATGAACTTTTCATGTCGTTTTTCTTCCGGTGGACACAGAAAACCCCGGGACTTCTGTTCGGTGCAAGCTCTGCTTCCCTGTTTCGAAGGGGAAGGGCTTCTCCACCCTCATAACCCAGCTGAACTCACACTGGATAACTTCATTAAGCCTCTGTAAACTCCCCTTACGGTTTAAAAAGCACCCAGTATTTTTCTGTCACTGACTACAGCTGCGCAGCCTGRCGCAGCTGCGTTTCAGTGGAAGTGAAGTGACTCCTTCATACCACAGCTCTTTGCCAAGAGCATATGGTGAGAGGTGGATAAAAAGGACAGAACTGCAGACAGTCACTGCAGACCTCATCTCTCCTACCCTCAGCCTCCCTCAGCAACCTTTTGATGTCTCTCCAGCACGGGCTGCCTCCTCCTTGCCCTGGCTCCCCACGACCTGGACACCTTGGCGTCACCCAGACTGCTCCAATATCAGATGTTCTGCTCCATTTCCACGGGCCTTGTGCTTCACCTCAGCTGGGCTTCAGCAGAGCCCCATTTCCACCCTGAGAGCGCGAAGTTCTTCGCTGAGTCCCAGCCACAGGGGAAGCGGTGGTGAAGGTGGCCGTGCTCACGTCTTGGCTGCTGCCATGGCACGACGAGCCGGCAGCCAATGGACCACCCCTGCCCACCGTGGGATTTCGCTATCAATGTCGCTAAGAAAAGTCCAAAAGACTCTTGTGCCATCAGAGGGCCAAGCTGGAGGATGGATTTTCCCCCTCCCAGGAGCRTGGCCTGGGCAGGGACTCCAAGGCTTCAGGGCAGCCCCTTTCACCGTGGCCTCAGGCCGCRTTTCTGGCAGCCCCTACTGGAGAAAATCCACTAATGGAGCCCAAATTCTTCCATAACCAAAATACTGCTTCCCGAGAAAGACAGACGCTGTTTCTCTTTGGTCTTGATCACTTCTCACCATGCACTTCTGATGAGCTGATTGACATTCAGATAAGCTGCAGGAGAACCGTACCTAGGACCTTCCTACTAAATATTGCCGTTGTGGTAGGAGGGTGCCAACGCAAGGGAGGCATTTGAAGGAGCCTTGTAAACAGTTTCCTTGGAACTGCCTAATTAAAACATGACACTGTCTGGTGGGATCTGCTCCGAGGAATGTGTGTATCCTTGATTAACTTTTCCAGAGCCAGCGTGATAGACTGTAAGCAGCCAAGATCAGGAGATCATCTGCGAAAGGAGTGGGATGCACTTTTTTGCTTTGAATCTCTTTTCCTGGAGGCTCTTTAACGGGTGAGTAGAAAGGCAGTTRCTTCACTTGATGTTATGGAAGCATAACCAAGCGGTCAGCCTTTTTAATTAAAAATTTGTCATTCATCGCCCATCTATGGGGTTGCTCATGTGGAAAGCACTGTGGTCCAAGCAACCACCTCCAGAGCAGCATTTCAAAGACATGGTGTTTTCTTCTAAGGTTGTTTCTGCACTGTGTCACGACACTTCTTCTGTCCATGTCCACGTTCTGTAAATCTGATTTTCCCGGTTTTGGGGCTGTTGCTTGTACACATCTCCACGCCGGAGCCAAGCCACACCGACACGCCGCCGCAGCTCCAGCCACTACCGCAGTGCAATCACGGGATAAAACRTCTAAGCACATTTCAAGACCATGTTGCCTAAATATTACCTGGAGCATCTTTCTCTCAACGTTGCCATGAATTCTTCCATAGACCTTATTCACCTTCAGAATAGATTTGTGCTTTTCTACTTTCTTCTGTTCTTTTATTCAACTAATATTTTTGTGTTTGCTTAAGTAAGAACATCTTATTCCCCAGATATTGTTATATATGGCTGTGCTAGAGCCACCAGGTTGCACCAGGTGCAACCACCAGCTAGGATTTTGGAAGGATTTCTGGATGTAGGATAAATCCTGAAAAAGGAGAGAAAGCTTTTGCGTTCCTCGCAGAGGATCAAGAACGCTGGATGATTTTCCTGTACYGCAGTACGGGCTCAGACCCTGCCCAGGATGTATCACTGATTCCATTAACACAGTCTAGCCATTTATTGTACATACTAATTACTGACTTAATGGTATTGTTATTTGATTATTTAATGGCTGTAGCCATCCCTTGTGATAAATTTGCTGTACTTGCTTTAGTGCAACCATCTCTAATTAATTAAACGGTTTTGGATTGAATATTGCTCTTTCAAGTAAAAAGACCATAGGTTAAAGAGAGCTATCTGAGTAAACTCGGGGTTCCTGAGGTTTTTGAAGTCTGTTTGCTGGGCTCGGGAGGAGAAGCATTTCCAAGCGCTGAATTCGAAACGCGCGGCGGGGAGAGTCTGGGGCAGCGCTGGGCAGGCAAAGCTCCGAAAGCGGCGTCCTTGCGAGGCTGCCGACGGCTGTCCCCCCCCCCGGCCCCAGACGACGTAATTTGGGCAATGCAGCGTTTCCCCTACTTATATATTTTCGCTCAGTAACGACAGCCGAATAGTTGCCGCACGCTTTCAAAGCGACCAGAGTGCGGTTTAAAAAACAGAAAGTCAGAAACCGAAAGGGCGAGGGGCCTCGCCCCGCGCGGCCTCGCGCTGCCCCGCGGCCAGCCCAGCAATTCCAGCMCAAACAGGAGTCACTAATTCCTAACGCGTAGCTCCGCATCCAGATCTGGATTTTYGGACTCGGCGTGGCCGAGTCCACCCGCCCGTATCCGGGCCGTTAACGCCGTCGTGTTTTAACCCGTGTCGCCTCCCGCTCCGAGCGCGCGTCCCGTCCGGCCGAGCCGCAGGAGCATCCGAAGGAGACGTCCGGGCGGCCCGCGCCGCGGGGGGAGCGCGACCCGCGCGCCGCCGCCGAGGGCTATCGAGCGAACCGCGGAAACAACCCGCAACGAAGGACAGGAAACGCATTTTTCGAGTCTCTTTCGGTCTCGGGAATCTCAGACGCTTCCGACCCACTGCAAAAAATCCGTCAGAAAGGCAATTCCAAGGCGCTTTCAGGAAAGCGGCGGCGGCGGCCCGGGCTCCTTCGCGCGCCCCTCGGAGCTCCCGCTGCCCAAACGAGCGCTGTTTGCCCCGCAGCGCGCCCCCGACACTGGTGTCGAGCGAGCCCCGCGGCGGGAGCCCCGCGCGTGGGCGGGGACGCGCCGGCGGCGGCGGCGGCGGCGCCCCCTTCCCGCCGCGCCACGATCCACTCCGGGTTTTCGGGCGCCGCATATTTCGCCCATGACATAGGGCCCGTCTCGGGTCGCCGGCAAGAGCCGGGGTGGACTTCGCGCCCGGGAAACCTGGATCCTCGTTGAAAACCCCTCGTTGACCCACAGCAAAGAGAAGGACTGGGGCGGGGGGCGGGGGGGGAACCCAACCAGCTGCAAAGCCTGCAGGCAGCCCGGGCTGGGCTACAAACGGGCACTCGTTATTTTACACCAATTTGCCGCACTACACCGCCAAATCACGAAGCAGATTCCCGGGGTGCGGCTGTTTCGTGGGTAGCTCCCCTCCCTCGCCGGTGCGTCACCTYGCTTCCTTCGTCTCCCTTTGGTACCCGCAATTACCGTCTCATAAAATCTTCCAAGCTTCCAAGGGGCGGAGGAGATGAAAGTGCCACAGGCTTCAGCCGGACACCGAAGAATTAATCGGCCTTTTAAATTTAAACAATTAAAAATGGGCTGGGGAGGGAAAGCAGTTCAAGAGGACAAAAGGTTATTTCCGAAGCCTTCTGCTCTGTTCCTCGTCGGACAGGGCGGCTCCAGCGGCCCCCTTGAGTTGCTTAAGGTTTGGCACGTGGCGCTGCAWACACCACAGACACCCCGCGAGGCTCGCTCGAGGCTGGACCATCGCATCGCGCCCGTAAACCGCAAATGGATTCCGCATAACCATCCCGTTCCCCGAGCTGGGGCTGGGCGGAAGCCAGGTCAGGGCCCGCTGCAAGCCAGGATGATTTCAGGGTCGTTGCAGTCGCTTTTCGCCCTCTCCCGAGCCCCGAAAGCCGAGCGAGCCCCGGCGGGGCGAGGGCAGGCGGCACATCCGCCCGCGCTGCCGCGGCGGCTCCTCGCGGGAAAGCGGCCCCGGGCCGGGGCGCCGCCGGGCAGGCAGGGCCCGGCGCCGCTTGGCAAGCGCGGGAGGCGAGAGCAGCGGGCCGAGAGCTCACGCAGGCGTTCTGCAAGCCCGGGGCTGCGTGCCGGCGCCGGCGCCATCCCTGAGCAGGGGCTGAGCGCTGCAGTCCTGAAAAGCGGKAGAGGTAGTACACACTACGGCTGATACGGCCGTGCTGCAGGCAGGCATCGCTGTTCCCACCTGCGCAGCTCTCCAGATGCACTTCRGATTATTCATTTTTATTTTCTTGCTCACATAAAAGAATAGCAGAACCGTATTTAGTTATTTCCATATTAAGAAACCTTGCTCCATACCAAAGTCAGCATTTTTATGTATATTATAACAGAAGCAATACCTATTTCTGTGCAAAAAAAGTATCATACGTGACAGTGCAGAAACTCATCTTGCAGAAAGAGGATGRTGGAGGGATCCTTCTCTTGCAGGGCTTGGCTTCGTCTTCGCAGCAGTCTCACCCTTCTCAGCGGAAATATTTGTCTGCCCACTTCGCGGGGAATCGTTAAAGAGTTTCAAACCGGCTCCTTAATATCTACTTTAATCTCTTCTTTTTCACGTTAAATTATTTTTAAGTGCAGACGTAATATAAAAATTCTCTAAGGCTCACGTTGGTTGTCGTCGTGAAACCACTGCACAAATGATCCGTCTGTCAGCTGCCCAGAAACAGGGACAGCTAACTCTGATTTTCCAACTAACAGAACATTTTGATGTTGTCCTCGTCACCGCTATAAGAAGAACATCGCTTTCCAACGCCGGCTTCTTGAAAGGGACTAGTCAATAAGCGGAATTAAACTGATGACATTTTCCAGTAGTTTTCTGCAGGGTCTTCGTGAAAAACAGTCCCGAGCGCTTCAAAAAACCTTCGCGATTTCCGGACCAGCAGCCCAGCCGGTGAACCGGGAAGTTCGAGAAGGTGTTTGCGTTGCACTTGTGCTGCTCGTTCGCACTTCGCGGGCTACAACGCACCGACGACGTGCAGGTGCGGCGGGCCGGGGCGCGGAGACAGCCAGAGCGCGCCAAYGAAGACTGAATTTTTACCTCTGTTTTGCAACCTTAGGAAATTTTTGAAAGACTTACCGGAGCATTTGAAAATATTTTTAATAGTTTGGAACGACTAAATTTAGCTAAGCTGCAGCTAGGCCTGTCTCTCTAGCACAGCTCGAGTTGCCATGGCGACAGGCTACAATTATTTATCGCCATGACGATGCGCTGTGGGTTATTTCTTTTTTTTTTTTTAATGCATTCCCTATTTTTGTTTGCCTCGTCGCTGCCCCCTCCCCAACCCCCCCCCGCCGCCGGGGAGGGAGGGAAGCACTTCTCGCCCCCGGATTTAATCCCCGCGGCCGCCCCAGCGGGGGCGATGGGGGAGCTCCTGGCGAGGGGGCGCCGGCGGCTCGGTGAACCGGCGAGCTGCCCGGGGCACGACRCCGGCGCCGGCGCAGACCTGGGCCCTCGAAGTGTCCTTGCGCCGACAGATCTGTCGCCGGGGCCCAGCGGAYGCTCCGGGAGGAAGGACGCGCTCCCGACTCGCGGGCCTCTCCTCCGCCCGTTCGCTCGCCCGCCGCTGCCTCTTTTATCATCCTGGCTCCGGCCAGTTCCCCTGCGGGGCTCTCCCGGCTCCGAGGCTGCTCGGCCTCCTCGGCATCCCGCGGCCGTTAGCGCAAGGATCGTCTAAAAGCAAACAAAACCCCCCGTCAAGCGGGTCGAGCCGGGAACAGAGCCGGGAGCAGATTCGACTGCGCGAGGCTCAACCGTTCCCCGCCAGAGCGCGGCAGGCGAAGGGTTACGGACCGGGGGGGATGCGGATCACTAAATAAAAATGCGACCACCCGCGATCACAAGCGTGGTAGTAACGAGCACGCCCGGTCCGGCCGAGCGGGCAGCGATTCTGTGAACGCCGGCCCTGGCGACAAAGACGGGGCCACCAACCGCGAACCTTCCTCCACGGCCTCATTCTCCGGCCGTGYTCAAGTGTAAATAAACTTGTTTACTCCCGTCCGGGCAGTGATGATAATGAAGCCTTGTTTGTTTGGCCACAACTGCCGGAGTGATTTGTGCAGGGCGCTGAAGCGGAGCGAGGGGGCAGAGCGGCGGCCTGGGGTGCCCCCCGGTGCGCGCGGTGCATCGCCGTGGTGCACAGCCGCGGCGCATCGCTGCAGTGCATCAGCCTCGGTGCATCGCCACGGCGCATCGCTGCAGTGCATCAGCCTTGGTGCATCGCCACGGCGCACAGCCTCGGTACATCGCCACGGTGCATCGCCGCAGTGCACAGCCGCGGTGCATCGCCACGGCACACAGCCGTGGTGCATCGCCACGGTGCATCGCTGCAGTGCATCAGCCTTGGTGCATCGCCACGGCGCACAGCCGTGGTGCATCGCCACGGTGCATGGCCGCAGCGCACAGCCGCGGTACATCACCACAGTGCACAGCCTTGGTGCATCGCCACGGCGCACAGCCGCGGTGCATCGCCACGGTGCATCGCTGCAGTGCATTGGCCACGGTGCATGGCCGCAGCGCACATCCGTGGTGCATCGCCACAGTGCATCGCTGCAGTGCATCGGCCACAGTGCACAGCCTCGGTGCATCGCCGCAGTGCGTCAGCCATGGTGCATCACAACGGCGCACAGACTCAGTGCATCGCCATGGTGCATGGCCGCGGTGCATCAYCGCAGTGCATCACTGCGATGCGTCGCTGCGGTGCGTCACCACAGTACGTGGCCATGGTGCATGGCTGCGGTGCATCGCTGCGTTGCATCGCCATGGTGCATCACCACAGTACACGGCCATGGTACACAGCCACGGTGCATGGCCACAGTGCACGGCTGCAGTGCATCGCTGCGGTGCATTGCCACGATGCATCGCTGCAGTGCGTCGCCACGGTACACGGCCACGGTGCATGGCTGCAGTGCATCACCGCGATGCATTGCCACGGTGCATCGCCGCAGTGCACGGCCGCACGCCGGCAATAGGCAGGGCGCACCGCCGAGGAGGAGGAGGCCCAGAGGAGCAGGCGTCTCCAAAGCACAGCTGGAGGGAGCGGGCGGATGAGGTGACGGTGTCCGCTCAAGGGTGGCTCCAGCTGACTCGTGGCTGTGCTGGGAGAGACAGGACACCTCACCTGCGCCCGCCGGGTGTCCRGGCCCCGTCTCTCCCTCGCCTGGGGACCGGGCTTTGCACAGCCTTGCAGGCAGCAGCCCGGCCCGGGGGGGGGGGAACCGGTGCCTCTTGTTCTTGTTCGGGTACTTCTCAGCTGATCGTGCCCCAGGAGCGAAGCGCACCTGGGCCAAGACCTGGTTTTAAATGTTAAACAGGCTGAAGTTGGCCCTTGTGACCGTTGTCGGAACTAAGACTAGAGATGGGGCAACGTCCCCCGGTCGCTGTTCCCGTAACGCGGCAGGCGATGCTTGTGTTTATTATCTGTAACTTCCTGGAAAGCCACGTTTAATTAAAAAAAAACAGTCATTAAGGAAAAAAAAAAAAGAAAGAAAAGAAAGAAAAACAGAATTGAAAGAAGACGCCAGCCCCGATAAACTGCGTGTTGGCAGCCTCCGCGAGAAGCCCAGCCAGCGGCCGGGCTGCCTCTCCCACGGCGGGAGAGGCCGGGCGGGCGGCCGCCCAGCGCGCTCTGCGGGGGGAGCAGCCGCCGGGGCCCGCCGCGCCGGGGGACCTCGGGGCTGGCGGGCACAGCCTAGCCCAGACCGCAGTCACGGGGGGTTCGCTGAGGCTCCCCGAGGCCCCTCTGCAGCGTGGGCGCGCGGCAGGAGAGCGCCGAGAGGCCGCCCGCGAGGAGCAGACCCATCCCGCGCCGCCGGCTCCCGCCACGCGCCGCCGCCAAGCGCGGCAAAACCTGCCAATCTGAGGCTGAAGAAGCACTTTGCTCTTCTCCAGCACCTTCTCCAAGGACCACGAAGTGCTTCCCGGGCATTAATGAGTTCAGGCTTCGCGGGAAGCAGATCGGCGGGTGCAAGGCAGCGGCCGCTGCCCAGCGCGCGGCAGCGCCGCACGAGCTCGAAGCCTCCCCAAAGGGCTTCCACGGGCACCGCGGAGCWGCCGGCTCCGCTGCCGGCACCGAGCGCAGCAGAAACCCCGCGCGCCCTCCCGCTTCACCGAGGTTGCAGACGCGCCTCGTCGGCATCGACATCCAAAAATTACCRTGTCTTTGCGGGTCTTCGCTCTCCAGCCGCTTGTCCAAAGCCGACGGCTCTCGTGGCCGCCCACCGCCCGCGAGCCGGGCCGAGCGCAGGTTTCCAGGCTCCGGCTCCACGCCCCCTGCAACGCAGAGCTGCAGCCCCTCGCGCAGCGGGCCGCGGGTTAGTCCCCCGGCAGGAGGTGTGCTGCCGGCTCCGGCGCTGCAAAGGAGATCCCGGAGCAGAAATTCGGCGGCCAGAAGTTAATTTTGGCTCTTAACGTAGCAACGCGCCCCAGCGTTGTTCCCGAGAAACCGAGGAAAGCGAAGCAAGGACCAGGCAAATTCAACAGGGAATCTTAATAGGGAAGAAAATGTTCCCAGMCCAAAAGCTGAAAGCTGGACTTAGATTCTGAAATGTGGAAAGACATAATAATTCCGTGTATTAATGCCCTTGAGCAACAGAACTCCTCACTCCAGTACAGTTAAACTTTAGCCCCTTACTCAGTTCTGTTCTGTCTGCTGAACGGGAACTATATTTAAAGCAAAATATCCAGCCTGCTTTACAGGGTGGCTTGTCTGCCGGTTGCTAAAGCAGAGCTAGATATGATGAGCACCACTAAGCAAAGGAAAAGGCCAGAGAGCTTATTAGAAATGAGAAGAACACACATATTGAGCGCTGAGCTCAATAAAAATCACACAATACAATTCAATTGTGAGGCTCTAGGATAGATTATTGAGTTATTTGTATCTTGGAATTAATTGCCACTAATAACACAACGACTATCTGGAAGGTGTTGCTGCCGTTATCTCCCGAGGCTTGCAGCAGGACAACGGCTGAGATTCTCCGTTTGCTGAAACAACCCCACTCAGGGGGTTTTAGGCTTGCGCTTAGATTTTGYCCTAAATGAGAATCCTCAGGTTGAAAGTCAATTTGCTGGAATAAGCATCGAAGCTCACCTCCCGCAGCTTGCCACCAAAACGGGCAAGGGCCCAGGAGAAGGCAAAGATTTGTCCTTCGGCTCCAACCGCTTGAGCTTTATACAGGTCTGAGGCGACACGGAGGTGGATCGGAGATGTCCCGTCACGCTGACGACCWTCGTGCGGCTTGGAAAGCGCGTCTCTGTCTCGGCGAAGAAATGCGAAACGCGACCTCCGTGCGAGAGCGGCGGGAGCGCTCCCGGCCGGCGCGGCCCCAAGGGCTGCCTGGGACGGGGGCAGGACGCTCCGCCACGGCGCGCGCTGGACGCCCCCCTCCCGAAGGCTCAGCCGGGGCGCGCTCGCCGACCGCGCGCCGTGCTGGTGGGCTGCCCGTCCTCCGAGGCGGCCTGCCGGGCCTCTCCTTCAGGAACAAGGCAGAGAAAAAGAAAGAAATGGAAAAAGAAAGAAAAACCCCGAATCACGTAGGGCAGAATCTAGAGCACACTTTAATGCCCACCCCCACAATAAAAGCAGCTTAAACTAGTCAAGGAAATGGTCCCACCAAACCCAAACCCAGCCACAGCCATGCGGTGGCCCAGACGGGGTCCCAGCACCCCGGCTCCCGAGCCGATGGGGACGGGGCTGGGCAGGAACGGTCCCGGCAGCCCCGCTCTCAGCCAGCAGCAGGAGAAACCTTCCAGCGAAGAGCTGAACGAAAACCTCTGGCAACACCCTGCGACCCCCCCACGTGAAAGGCCGATTCCCGCGCGGCGGCCTCGGGGCGCGAAMCTGGGAGCGGAGTGCGAAATGCCGAAATGCCGCCTGCCGCAGCGAGACATTCCCCTCGGCGCGCCCCCTCCTCTTTCGGCTGCTACCAGCAAAAACAGGATATTTAGGTAGCTGTAACAAAGCTGTTTGTATCCTAAAGTGCTCTTTAGCAGTCGGGAACTGAGACTGTAGCCTCAACATCAAAGATAACTTCGTAATAGCCTTTTAGTGGAAATAACCCTTATTTATAAGAAAGTTCTACTGCAAAGCTAAGATGTAAAATAAAAGCAGCAGATAGTATTTATAATGCACTATAAATGTTGCTTCCATACAAGGCTCTCTCTCTTCTTCTTCTTTTTTTCTTTTTTTTTAACTTCTAAAAGCTGCAATTTCAGGTTATAAATCACGGGGAAAATCTTGGCCCCATTGAAGTCAACGTGAGTAATTTCCTTCCCGGTGTTATGAATAACATTTTAACTTAYGAAAGCCTCGCAGATTTTTTGATCTAATTTCTTTTTCATCATTTATTCTATTTGATTCCTTTTCGTACAGCTGGACAGTGCCAGCAGATTAGTGCCTTTACCGTTCCAAGTTAATTTAACCGTATCACTTCTGCGCCCGGCAGCAGTGAAAAACTGCTTCACGTCCTTTCAACTTCTAAAAACAAGGAAAAGGCGCCAACCTGCCCTTTTCCCTAAACCCAGCCCAGTGACGCTCATTCTCCAAGTCTTCCCCATTTCTTTGCTAAAGCGGCCAAAAGGAAGGTTTAAACTCTCTCGCGCCGTTCCTTCGAGGCGATGAAATACCGACGGCCGGGGGAAATCTCTCAGAATGGACTCAAACCCAGAACAAGCCGCGCCGCAGGCCCAGCMCGGACGCGCGCGTGCGCTCCCGGCTGCGGGCCGGACGCTCGGTTTCTCTATTCCCTGCCCCGAGCCGTCACGCCGAGCAGCTGGGTCCTGAGAGCAGCTGCGATGTCCTGACCGGCGCCGGGACATCAGAGCCGGTCGGGATCACGTGAGCTGCTTCACGCAAAGGTCTGAAGTCTTCATGACTTAGTATCTGGAAAGGTTTTTGCGCAGGGTGCTCGGCAGCAACCGAGCAGCCGGCAGACCCTACCCTTCTTCTCCATGAGCTTAAAAAGTTTGTGGGAAYGTTACACATTTGCTAAAAACTTATTTTTTTCCTCCAGATCTTCACAGCCTCATTCTCTGCTGTCCAGAGAAAAGAAATATAGATACTGCAGACGGAGTTAGYTGTTACAACCACCACCATTTTAGGCTTATTTTATTAGCAATCTTTGCCCCTTCTTTCTCTCCTTACATCTAAGTCCAAGAGCAGAAGCATTATAGTAGCAAATAACTAGATTTTGTTTTAAATTAGCCAGCAGAGGAAGGAACCCAGAAGTCAGGCAACACTGTCGGTTTGGCAGCAGAGGCCCCACACGTCCAACCACGTGTGGCACATACTAAACTTTCTTTGAGCCGCCGAAGTGGCGCGTTCTTACCATTTCTGCATTACGCTGCGCTCTGAGCCTCACGTTAGAAAACAGGGAAAAACTCAGATCTGCTTTGGCTCTCGAGGGTTTGCAACCTGCGCCAGACAAGGAAGGAAAAGCTAGGCAAAGGCCTGGACGTAAAGCTCTTCTGGGCAAACCGCACCATCTAGAGGCGGACACCGCTGCTGCGAGCGCTCCTCGAGCGGAGCTGCCTGGCTAGAAGCGAGGAGGAAACAGCTGGGGAAGAGGAGGAAAGCCCAGCTCCGCACCAGCGAAAGCACCTCGCTCAGAGCCGCACGCTGCTGTTCTTCGAAATGGGTATTTCGGAGGGAGTTACTAGAASAGGCATTTCTGTAGCAAGCCAAACAAAGTTGCTGTTTTCGTAGGCAGTCTGGAAAGAAGACTAGGTTATTGCTCATGCTCGCGACAGCCAAAGGCCACCGAAGGCATGTGCTGGCTCTTGGGAGGTCATTCCAGGTACGGAGAGCGTCAGTGCCTCTGCAGACACTCTCCTGTTTTCAGTTTTGAGGTTTGTAAGGGTTTGTCCAAAGGGCGGCAAATACACCAGTGCGGCAGGGATGAAACTGCTTTCTTTAAGCACCTCTCGCAGAAGAAATTCATAAACCGCCTGAGTTCAGTTATGCACGGGAAACCAGGGCTCCGGCAAAGAGAGCGATGCCTGGCGCCYGCCGGCGCGAGCTGGGCGTCCGGCCACGGCAGTGCCGAGGGCCGGGCAGCCCCCGACGCGCCGGGACCCGGCAGCGCCCGCCTGCGGGCCCCAGGCCGGCGCGGCTGCAAGCGGAGGGAGGATCCGGCCCGCGTGGAAACGCTCCTTGCGCTGGTAACAGCTTAGCCTGTTTTCCAGGGTTCTCGAACTTTATGGAGCTGAGCAAAAGGGATGCAGAGTGCAGAGGTCCGGCTTCCCCCCGCGAACGTCCCGGCATCCGCGGAGCAATGCAAGGCGCAAAGATGAAGCGTGTCCCATTGMGGATTTGGCAGGCCCTGCGGCGGCTTTCGCTGCAAGCGAAACCACGACCTACCACCCGTCCCGACATCTCTTTGGAGAGGAATTCACCAAAATCTCCCAAAAGAACATCTGAAACAGCAGGAGAAATGCAGAGGCTTGCCTGATTTTAGTGCAATTCTCCATGCTGAAGAAAAATAAGACGTCGATTTATAACACTTTTGCCCTTCATGACTGAATAGGTTCTAGTACGAATCTGTTATTTATTGAAATAGTAAATAATTGATGTTTGCTTTATTATCACTATTATAAATGCAGGGGAGCCATAAAAGCCAGCAAGAGAAGATGGAGAATATTGCACTTTACACCCTGTCCCCACCCAGATACGTGTATGCRGGATATTCCTGTGAAGATCTAGTTGCAGGAATTATCTGTAAATAAATATGTACTTTGAAACTCATACATGAAAAGAAATGCCAACATCTTGCACCACTTTAATAAAGGATATATCATTTTGGTGTCAACTCATCTCAGGAGCATCGGAATCAGATCATGTCTCCCGTGACAGGTATATCTTTCAAGCTTCACAGCTGGGATAGCATGCACAGCAGGCTGTGCCGAAACAAGATTTAGGAGTTACCAGGGCAACGCTTTATAATTTGGAGGATCCTGACAATGAACCTCCCAAAAAGCACACAACCTTTGCTGGAGCTGAGGAGACCACGGGGACATGATTTGCCTCTGCTATCAGAGAAACGAAAGTGAAATTGTGACTCGCCCTTGCCCTTTCCCTCCCGGGATCTTTGCTGCTATTGCTTGTGGTTTACAGCCGCCTTCCTGGGACAGGACACKGCCCCTGGTGCCGCGGTTTTCCCGTGGAAGGAGGGAGGCTCCAGGCTGTGGCTGGTCTCCTGTGCTGAAGGTCCACTGCTTCACCTTCTCCTCTACTACTGGTTTGCATTCAGCTATCCAGATACCTGCATTGATGTGAGGACTCTCAACGGGCTCCCGAGTGTTTGAGTCCAGTTCAAGACTTCAAGCTGTGCATCAGAAGTGGGTAGCTCAGATTTTGCACCTTCCAGTTGTTCCCTGTCCCAGACCACAGATTTCTTGCCCGGTTGCTAAAAGTCCTGCAGCTCCAGGCCCAGGAGCGACTGCAGGGCGTTTAGCAGATGTCAGCGCACAAAACAACCTTGAAGGCAAAGAGTATCCACCAGGCTGAGAAAGCCATCCAACATCTAGAGAGAGTTTTATGGTGTATTTTCAAGAGAGATAAAAAGAGCTACTATGTTTTCTTCAATGCAACCATAAAAATTTATGAATACAGTTGCAGTAAAGAATTAATAAAATTGTCAGTAAGCAAAGATAAGCAACTGCTGCAGGACATTTGGCTGGGTGTTTACAGTAAACCCCGGAAAGCTTGTTTAAACCAGTCACCCTGCTCGCATCAACGCAGCGTCGCTCTGTGCAGTACGCTGGTTGTCAGCTTGCTCTTTATTTGGGGCGTTTTAGGGTAACAGTGACATAAGAGGTAGGAAAAGTCTTGCAAGCCGCAGGAACATGCCTCCTCCCAGACGCATAGCGGTTTCCCTCATAAAAGAACAGYGGGTGTTAAAGTGTCACCGGGGGACTTGGTTTTGACCACAAGGCCAAGGAAAAGCAAGTGTCTTTAGTAAATCTCAGCTTCTCAGTGACCTCTGACAGAGCAAATCTGCCCAGGCTAAATTGGCTGACTTTTAGGCGAAAGCCAACGATTTATCTGTGTTGGTTGAGCTCAAATCCTGGAGGCTTAGTTGAGATTATAGGGACACTTACTCAGCGGAGAGCAAGGAAGCAGCCAAAATTTGGCCTTTCTCGCGGGAGGAAGACGCGCTGCCGAGGCGAAAGGTTTCGGGGAGGGTGAGGCGGAGAACGGGGCGCAGCGCCGAGAGCTGGCTGCTGCGGGGCAGCCGAGCCCCGAGCCCCAGCGCTGGAGGGCTCCCGGGCGAGCACGGTTTGGGAACAGCCCTGGGACCGAACGCCGAGGCGGTAGCTGGGCACAGCCGCCTCCCTGCGCGGACGCGGAGCAGCGAGTCTTTGCAAAACTCCCAGAGCAGCAGCACTCAGGGACATTTAAACGTGCGTGGGAGAGCGACAGGCAGAGAAAGAGTGCCTGCTGAGGTGAAAAAGGCTGAAATGAGTCACTCCTCGTCTTTTTCTCTAATTTGGTAGCTAACGCAGGGTGCGACGCCTCGCCGAGCCCTCGCCGGGCAGCTCGCGCGCAGCCAGCGCCAGGGCACTCAGTGGAAGGGCTTCTCCGGGATCCAGCCCATATATGGTGCAAAATCAGGCCGCGGAGAACCAGGCGCAGCTCCTGCCGTGGCGGGGATGTCCCGGGGGCGCTTCCTGCACCTCCCGAGCAGAGCCCGGCGCGAGC
>NW_028186401.1:1342238-1459399 GCF_003343005.1 Rhea americana | reverse complement strand
GGGATGGGACGAGAAGAGGGAGCTGCAGGAGCTCAACTCCCGGCTGCGGCTCTTCGTGGCCCGCGTGCGGGAGCTGGAGGAGGAGAACCGCTTTCTGGCGCGGGAGCTGGCGGAGCTGCGGCGGCAGGAGCTGGTCGGGCTGCGGGTGCCCGAGCAGGAGCTGGCCGCGCTGCGCATGCAGCTGGACGAGCTGACCCGGGCCAAGCTGGAAGCAGAGCTGGAGCGGGACGGGCTGCGGCGGGAGCTGGAGCAGCTGCAGCTGCTGGGCGCCGAGGTGCTGGCGATGCGGCGGCGCCTGGAGCCCGAGCTGCTGGCGCAGCGGCGGCTGCTGGAGCGGCTGCGGGGCGAGTGCACGGCCCTGGAGGAGCTGCTGCGGCGGCTGCAGGCCGAGCACGGGCACCTGGCGGAGCGGCAGCGGCGGGAGGCGCTGGAGGTGCGGGAGCTGCGCGTGGAGCTGGCCGCCCTGCCGCCTCCCTTAGCCGAGCTGAGCCTGGAGCAGCTGGAGGAGACCTACGAGCTGCTGCTCGGCCAGAGCTGCCGGGAGACCCTGCTGCGCTACCAGGAGCAGATCCAGGCGCTGCAGGAGCAGGAGGCGCGGCAGAGCCAGGAGAGCCTGGAGCTGTTGCGGCAGGAGAGCCGGCAGTGCCGGCAGCACCTGGAGGACCTGCAGCGCCAGGGCCGGGAGCTGTGCGCGCTGCGGGAGCGGCTGCAGCGGGAGCTGCTCGCCCTGCAGGACCACCACGGCGCCCAGCTGGACGAGTACCAGGTGCGGTTCCCCGCGCTGCGGGCGCCCCGGCAGCGCCCGGCTGCAGTCCCGACACCCGCGGGCCCCACGGCTCCTGGGCAGGCAGCGCGGGGAGTCGGGAGGGAGACGGCACCCCCGAGGACGTCTCCTGGGCGGTGGGTGCTCCCTTGCCCGCTTGCCCTCGGCGGCTGAAGCCGGCCCCGCGCTGCCGGCCCCAGCTTGGGGCGGCAGATGAACCGGGGTTTCTCCCCGCTTAAGGCAGCGGCGTCACTGCCACGCTGCGGGCCGAGGGGGGGTTCAAAGTAAAACTCTAATGGTGTAGGTGCCCGGTGTCGGAGGAAGATGTTAAAACGTTCAGTGTCTCTGAACAGCGGGTTATCGCAGCATCTCTAGCTGCGAACTTGCTGCCAGAGTCGCGTTTGGTACGACGTGCAATCGCCCGTGAGTGAACAGATACGCTGGGACAGCAAAAAACATCAGTTCATCGGATTTAGATGCRCGTATTAGCTCATCCAGGCCACGGCTCCGTTTCCTGAGCACAACGTTTCTTTTGTTCGTTGTTAGGCCTTTTATTAACGCTCTGCCCGAGCCCGCCGCGTTAATAAGCACACTGTGCGCAGCCGCCGCGGTAGATCGGGGAGATGCTGCCCGCCGCCGGACCTGTTGCTGCGCATCTGGTTCTTGTAAATTCGTTGGTTGTTTGCGGGTTGCATAGTCGGCAGATTGCTGTGAACTGAGGCGGGTTGAGTATGTAAGAGGCAATCAGAAAGACTTTCAACTTTTTAGTCRACATTTTTTTGATTTTTGACAGGCCAAATTATTCTTCTTTTGAACATATATGTAAACATATCCAAAGCTTCAGAAGATGTTGCATGTAAATCCCTTACTAATTAAATCTATCCATCAGTCAAAACCCAGTGAAAAAGCAAAGAGAAAAAAACCTCCTTCCTGTTTGTTTTCCTCATTGTTTCTTTTATTGGTGAAAGTATGTTCAGCATGGACTCTTTAAAAAGCATCTCTTGCATGCTTGTTTATTTTAAAGTGTCAAATAGAAATGATCTGTATGTTCAGATTTAAGTCAAGTGATTACGAGTGTCCATTGCAGCTGCAATAACAATTAGATTTATTCATATTTTCCATATATCATCTAGTCGCCTTATATGTCCATCTTTGTCTCCTGCACCGTCCCTATGCTCACTGAAGCTTTGGGCAATGTTACATAGAAATATCTGTTTGCAGTTGCTATTAAGCTGAGCCAAGCAAGCTCTGAACCATATGTTGTAGAGAAAGTTTTTACTGGTCCTGGGTGCTGAGGGATGAACTCAGTAGATCTGTTGTGTCTTCCTTCCTTTACTCTAGCTGTATGGTGTGGCAATACTTGTGCAAAAACTCAAGGAGTTGAGTGGCAGCTCCCATATGGAATCACAGCAGCAGATAGCAGAAAGCCCTATATTTTCTATATGTAAAAAAAAAACCCAACAAAAAAAAGGCTATGGCTCACTCTGCCTCTTTGAAAGCAAGCAGAAATTTTTCACTAATCCGATGAGTTTAGGATTGGTTCCCATATCTGGTTAACAGGGCTCCAAAGAAGAAGAAATCATCTTGCCTAATTAACATTTAATAGCAATATTTTGCATRGTTTTTTTGGTACCAGTTTCTGGACGGCTAAGCACAGTGTCCCTCCGAATAAACTGTAGGATCGGTAAATAGTACCAGGTGGAAAGTGCTGGAGCCTGGAGTCATGTCTTTACTCCCTGAGCAAATACAGCTTGGACAGCCACATACATTCTTTTCCCCCCATTGCCCTTCTAAAATTTCCTCCTGCTGGCCAGTRAGGAAGATCTGAAGGATGAGAAAATCAGTTCTACTCAGTTTTACTGGAACTTCGTTGGGATTCTTTTTTGTTGTTGTTTTAGGGGGTGGGAAGGGTTGATGTGGATGAGAAACAAATCTTTCCAAGCTAATCCCTTTGGGGAGACTCCTGTGCAAAGAAAACATGGACGCAACGATACAGGTCATCTTTTACAAGATGGAAATTTGTCAACTTCTAATCTCCTGAACTTTGCCAAAGTGGTTTATATACCCTTTCAGCATGCTTGGAAATYGGATTTCAAACCAATTGTCCTCTGCACTATGTTAAAATGTCAGTAACTGGAGGACTGTATGGGTGGCCATCTGCCACCCAGTCTATACAACGTCTRCCCTGGTGGAAGAAATTCCTCCGGAAATATTACACAGCTGGCTGAGTTCTGTATCCCCTTATGGTAATCATTAGGATACTGTATTTAACTCAGGCTTTTGGATCCCACGTGCTTTCCAAGTGTAGTGGAGGACATGTAGGTAACTTTCAAAGTCTGATTCTGCAATCAGACTTTAGATCTTAGAGGATGAAGGTCTGAAGTTCGTATGTCTTAAGACGTAAGATGACTCTCCCAAGTCTTTTAGAGCTCCCCTACCTTGTTTAGTTCAGTGTGCAGATTTATTGTATAGATTTTGCTGTGACTRTGGCAAGACCTGTGATGGTGAAACTCTTCTTAACATATGCATGCATATTTCCCCTTTAGTGTCAGTTTAAGAAATTTATATGTTTAAGGAGGAGACAACAMACACCTGAATCACTTCATGCTTTGCATCAAGGTGTCATCAGTTTTTGGAGTCCTTTATGGGTTGGTCCCATAGAAATCCTATCTTTTCTTTTTGTCTTTTGCTGAGTCTCCTGGTCTTGGCAACACCCTGTCCATGCTTCTTAGATAGCCTGCTCCTTTTAAAAGCAGGGCCTGGCACTTTTTTCTTTCCTTCTTGTCCTGGGATTTTCCATTGTGTCAGTTCTTGAATAGTACTGTTGCCTCAGAGTTGTTAAAGGTCAGTGGTTCAGCTTGTCATCCTGCATGACARCACAAGATGTTACCTCCACTACAGTCTGGATAAATTTGTTGATAGTGCTGCTGCAGACATGCAGATATGGTTTGTCTTTTGCCATAAAATGGGAGTCTTCATGAATACCTGACTATCAGCTTAATCATGTAGCAACAGCTGCAAGTGCAAATGAAGGAGCAGATGAACACGTCTATTACATAGAGGGATATGCACACATATATCAAAGCCAATTCAAGCAGCTTTCTTCATAGTGCTCTCTTTTTACTCTTATTAAAAAAAAACAAAAAACAGAAAACTCTTAAATATCACATTGGTGTTAACCAGTTCAGAGAGTCCCTGGTTGTATCTTGGTTTTATGCTGTTTCCCATGCTGTGATACTTAAACTCCTGCTGCATAAGAACGATGTATTTTGAATTTCTGAAAACTAGCCTACCAGTGCCTTTTTTCYAGATTGTATCGCAAAGCTTTTGTTAAGATGCAACACAAAACATGTTGTCATGAATTCCTTAGGTGTTGTACGTGTGTGAGGTTTTGCTCTGCAAACAACAGTTTTGTGGCCTTGCAGAGCGATGTGAACACAGCAGAAACAAGCCTTTGCTGAGATTTCACTTCTGCTGCCTTAGCCTCCAGGTGAAGGCCCCATCTCTAGCACGTTGGGTGGTATCAGTCTGCCAGCTAGGGAGGACTGGTCCAGGTTAGTAGATTGGGTCTGTGGAGAAGAAGCCATAAGGACAGCACTCSGGAGGTGACTCTGATACTTCCAGTTCTGAGTCTGGGCAGAACAAACGCCTCTCCGTTAGCTGGGGAGGGCTTATCTTCTGGAGCTGTGAATTTGCCCTTCATGTGAGAGGTAACACCAGGGATTAAAGCACTTGCATTCTGTGATGTCCTTTTCGAGAGCAGAAGAGTCAGTTGTGTTGGTCTAAATCAGACCTTAATGTTCTGTTGCGTGACCTTGCTTTTGCTGTTGTGTACAGTTATTCGGTCCTCAGCCCATCTTGTATTTCAGTGTACTTTCACATTTAGATGACTTTGGATTTGGGTATTTTTCTAACTGTTGGTCCCCTGTTACATTTCCATAACTTGGTAAGGAAAATGTGGGCAGGCCTTACCCTTCATCTCATCAGTGCTGCTCCCAAGTTGTTTACAGGAGCCATATAAATTATCTAAAATTTCCTCCTTCTCCCCTGTAAAGGTACAAAGTTATACACAGTTCAGTTTCTCAAGATGAAAATGAGCAATCACTGCTGTACCTTTTGAGTAGCAGGCAGGATGAAACTGGATATCTGCACAACAGGGCAGGTTTCCAAATACTGTAGAAAACTGGGCTAGAAGGGACCTGTGGYGAAGCAACTTGTGGCACAGCAATTGCCAGAATTCATCTTAAGTATGATTTTAAAACATCTGAGCCTTTAAAATGACAAAATGAGCCACATTGATTCATAAAGTTTTTGCTATGCATGTTGATAGCTCTTGTACAGGGCATCTGAATGGGTTTGGCTTAAATATTTAACTARTTTCATAAGGCATACAGTGAAATCTTAGCATAAAAATCTGCTTCAGCAGCAAGGTATTATGGGTTGTATATAGGGAGGTCCTAGAGCAGTTCTGTTCTGTTTATTGAAATGATAGAACATGTTGATTTATTGCTCTTTTAGATTTTTATTAATTAAAACTTTTAAGTTAGGCATCCAAGTRTGACTTTTTTGTTTCTTCAAAACTAAAAGGCAATATTTCTCTTTAGCGGATAATCGATGCCCTAGAAGAAGAAAAGCAGTTCCTGACCATGTCCATCACAGATTACCTAAAGGACTATCAAGAACTCCTGCAAGTGAAAGCAGGCCTCATCCTTGAAATTGAAACTTACAGGTAAGAATTTCAATCATGCTGAGCTGCCTAMCGATAGGAAAATCTAAATTGCTTTTTACAGACATGGGAACTGCATTCATCCTTTTTCCAATATTTTAAAATGCAGACAGGTACTCTAAGGGTCTCAGATCAAGACTCTATCTCGCTTGTTCGAACAAAGTGAATGGATTCCTGGTATCAGTTCTTAGCTTGCTCTTGGCTTGTTCTGTGGTTCGGGTCACCAAGCCATTGTGTGCTTGAGTGTGCTGTTTGTGAAAGGAAGATACATCCCTTCAAAAGGCTGTTAATACAGAATGATTCTCGGAGATCTCTGGGGCAACTATAAGGAYTGTAAAATACCCTTATTTTAAATGCTAGAGAAGCCAATAAAATCCCTTTAACTTTGCTCAGATACATTGGTACTTAGGGCATCTTTTTAGACCTCATCAAGTTGGTATCAAGTTGATGTAAATTGTTGATAGAGTATTTGAATACAAGCTGAGGAATCTCAGATTACAGTCTCTAAGCTGTATTCAGTTAAATATGAGGTAGCGTAGCTGCCGTCTGTCAACTGAAGCAGTGAGTTCCCCATTCTTGTTTTGCTTCAGTTGTAGAATAATGGGAAGATAACTGAAAAGTCTATTTGATAAATCCTGGCTTTCTCCATCCTTGGTTTATTATGAAAACATCCCTGGGTTTGAGATGTCAACATACAACATCTCTGCTAATAAATCTTCGGTACTGTATATACTGTATACTCTCCAGCCGCTTGCTAGTTGTGCAGTTGAAAAGCCAGAGTAATYCTGCTGTCTGGATCTGGAGAATCAGGATGCATCTGTGGGCACATGGCATAAAAGTGACTCATGAGGAAAAATAGGAAAAAAAAGCTTACGGATTAGAGATTTTATTGTAAAGATTATGTTTTTTTCTACTATTAGCACAATATTTTCARTAAATGTCATGGATATATTGATCTTCAAATACAGAGGAGTGTAATTCTTACTGAGCAAAGCAATAATTCGCAAAAGTTCAATGTCAGCCTGCTTTGACGTCCTTTGTAAGGAGTGTGTCTCAGATATCCATTATCTTGAATAATGAATAGCCACACAGTGTGGCTACAAGTTWTGTATGATACGTGCCTCTGTGCCCTGTAAACGTTGTGTAATGTTGCTATGAACCAACAAGCACTGAAGGCTGCGCCATCTGAATTAGGAGTGAAGTGCACAGATGCAAGTGATACACTGAAATATGTGAAATTTAATTGTAGTTGTACTACTGAAGATGTGAGGTGCTTGAAAGAGTAACCTGTGAGCAAGCTGGTAATAGACTAATGCGCAAAGCATGWCTACAGCCCTTCAAAGAGCAAAGAGGGTCCATGCAAAATGCCCAGAATTTTATGTTAGGATGTGCAGACCAGGAAGGTAAAAGCATAGTATTTAAAGATATATATCATGACCTAAATACAGAATTTCTCATAGCCAGTGCTCATATATATATGCATTGTGTATAATGGGAGCAATGTKTAAGAAGCTCCATGATATGTACCAAAGAAGGTCCCAGAGCTTGGATTTTTTTCAAATTCAGGTTGCTGTGAATTTAGACACCACTGTGTGATACTTTGTTATTTTTTATGAAGAGTTCTACTTAGTATAAAGAAACTTGCTAAGCTGTGTGGTACAGCTAGGAAAAAGTGAGTGAGTCTGGCTTCTGGAAGGGAGGAAATCAGAAACGGTATCTGGGACAAGTCATCTGTGGTGAACTGAGGAGTAGCAGTACCTGGAGGTTCAGTGGGATCCCTGTGATCCTTGGAAGGCYGGTAATGTTTGGAGCACCACTAGCGGAAGAAACAGACCCTGGAAAAGGGAGCCAACAGTGATCCTTTTGTGTGTGTTAATTCTGTTACTTTTGCTAAACCATATGATACTTTTAAAATTAATCCTCGCTCTGATGTTGACTTTTTATGTTGTGTTTTAACCTCTCCCTTTATTCATCTGCAAAATGGGATTGTGCACTTTTACAGTAACGTAAGTTTCATAATTGCTTTAACTATTAGTATTCACCTAGAAGTAGGAATGACGATGCTCAAGTGTTTAGTTGTTTTGACACACTCTTAGCTAATAAGTGAACGTTCAATGTTTCTGCTTTGTAAAAACTTGTTAGCCTGGTCAATCTTGGAACTTCTCCAGAGGCTGTATCACTGATTATCTGTAGCATTATTAGTTGGTCTAAAGATTCCCAGCCCTCGTTAATGAGAAGGGAACAATTTGGCATCACCTGCAGCCTCTGTTCATTGTCCGATTAAGATACTTCCTGAACCTGTAGGGTTTCTTCATCTGTTTAGAAAATGCAGCTTGTCAGTATAACTGATTGCCTTGGCAAGGCAGACTTCAGTGGATAAATGAGCATTCAGCCACTGAGGAAGATCTGGAGATGAAAACAGAGAAGTGGCTCTTCCTACATGTCAGAAAACACTCTGTTATGCCTGTGAAAAAAGTTCTTTTATAATCTCAGAAGCTGAAAAGTGATTGTTTTGATTCCTCCACCCCACTCCCACACATTTTGTATGTTTTCCCTCTTCCCTCTCATTCTCTTTTCATTTTAAAATATAATGCCTTCCCTACTGGGTAACTTTTATCAACACTGCTATGGAAGGGGAGCAGTACTGATCCAGTTAATAAGCTGTTTAGTAACAGAGTTCTGGACTGCTGATGTTCTTTTGTATCTCATTTTATCTGCCAGACTTTTTTATCTGTGATAAGCAGGATATGTGAAGCCAGCTTCAGTTCATCTTCAGGAAGGATACTGGCATGTACCCTTGCTTATGCCTATAGGCAGCTGAAAGTACCTACACACACTCAAGCTCAACATTTGGAACTTCCCTTTGAGAAGTTTCCATGAAGGCCTTGGCACCTCTTCTCCTGGCATTGTAGGCTAAGGATGTGGTGTCTGGTGAGCTTCTTTTCATGGAGCTTCCTTTGTACCTCCCACCCTGTATTTTCCTTTTGTTTTACAACTCCTACAGGTCCTGATTTAAGGCCAGTTTCTTCCACTAGTAAAAGCTGCTCCTGAACTGGCAAGAAGGACTGCTGTTGCAAGAAACACCCTTCCCCAAGGACCAAGCATACTTCCTCTTTGATTCTGCCCACTCTTCCTGCTTTGGGAGCTGTGTCTCACTAAGGAAGTGAAATACATCTTACATGGCTTTATGAAGTTGTACCTTGTAGAAGCCTTCATTGCAATCATTTTTCTCCAGTTCTGGAGTAAATATTTATCAAGTACCTTACAGTTTTGTTCTGTGATGCTGGAAATCTGTCAAACTACCTAAACTCAAATTACTTTTATTTCTAAAAAGAAAYGGTGAACTATCCACCATTAAGACTCCCAGAGATAGACAGAAAATCTGTCTAGGATAAGCATTACCTTCACACCTTTCCCCCCCCCCCAACTGCCAGAAGTTCCTTATCTTCAAATATCAGAGGATCCCTAGAGCCTCTGTCTTAGGATAAATATTTTTCTGCCTTCTCTAACCTATGTTGTTCGAAGTTAAAAGGTTTTACTTTAAAATTCCAGTGTCACGCAAATGACCTAGGCTACTGCCCTGTATTTTGAAGCATCTACTTCCCAGAGCCTACAAAGCATCTTTTTGGTCTTGGTCATTTTCCAGATGTCTTTTCAATTTCTGTAACTGAGACGGAACAAGTTACTGCTGTATGTGAATGACCATGATAACATTTGCACTGCATCCTTTTGGTTTTTGTAACTTCTCTCTTCCCATCCCAACCAGTTTATCTCATCTACCTGCTCTTGGAGACCATCAAGTTCTAGTTACTTCTATTATCACGCAGCACACAGTGAGGTTCCAGGTTGACTAGCCCATAGATGCTAACATTAGATAAATGACTGTAATAATGAGRTGAATTAATGGTGGATTTTTTTTTCTGGCAACATTTAAACTAAGCCTTAGTACAGCACAGGTTTATATCATTTGGATTCTGATTTCTAGGAAGTTTCTACTATGGTTTCTTCATAAAAGAATGCTGCTTGGGGAAATGTTTTTTGATATGACTCTAAATGCTTAGAGTTCATACAGCTGAGACTGATACCCTATTCTGCAGGTTGTTTAAATGCATACTGCAAACAGTTCTTACCATAAAGAGGTTATGGCTTAAATAATTAAGATTAAAAAAGGCCATAGAGGAATGGAAAAATAAAATGACTTGCCTGAAGTGAAGCTTTAAGCTACTGTCAAAGCCAGAACAGAACTGGAGTTTGCTGGYTTCCAGGCTGGTGCTCAGTATATTATACTACAGTTTTCTATGCTAATTGATTAAGCCAAAGTCAGTTTAACATTTTCTTGTTTACATTATAAGGTTGAGAAAACACATTATGAACAGTGTGCAACAAAACATCAATCCACTGTCTTGTTTTATAGAGACTTCATGAAGTTTTGCCTTTTGTTTTCAAGTATAACATATTTTCAGTAGTAATATTTCAGATCCGGCTTTTCTGTCTGCTATTGCCCTTTGCCATATACAGTTACCTCTTGGAACTTATTTTTAGTGACTTCATACGTTGCTCCAGCAACTGAACAACTGTTGTTTTAACAGCAGCCAAAAATCCTTAGTCAAACTACCCACATTCCTAGTTTCCTTCGTCACGGTTAACACTTTCAGTGCCAGCTCCTTGATATGTTTCTCTAACGTCAGCATCAACCTCTCTAGCACCTGTCTGTCAGAGCAGTTTGCTTGGCACTTGCGTCATCAGATGAGAGGTTTGGTCTTGGGAGCATTTTTTAGATGTGTTGAAGAGATCTCATTCCAACCAAGCATCTCTTAACTTGGACAAAGTCAAGTAGATTTTACTTTGATTTTTACCTAATAAAGCTTATCCTAGGATTGACTTTGACTAACAAAATACAGTTATTCATCAGAGCCTGCACCAAGGGGGAAGGTGAGTTGTTAACACGTTAGGTAATTCTAACCTGGCTTTTCTTCTGAATCTGGGCAAATCCGTGGTTGCAAAGAAAACCTTATAAATAATATTTGCTCATGTAGCATTGTCCTACTGGAGCTAAATGTATCCAGAAACCAAAAGAAGTATGAAAGTGATAAGTCATGTAAAATATGAAATCTACAAGTGACATTTAAAATGCTTGTGTTGTTGTTCATTCTGACAGAAATGCCCAGGAAATGTGTTTATCCCAGAATATTAAATTGCTTTCAACTCCCCGCCAGGGAGTCAGAAGCCTCCACTATCATAATCCTCCAGCCTCGCTCATGACAACTTTTATGTCGCAGCCACATGTTATCAGTACAAAACATCTGGCATTTCCAAAACTGGAATTGATGAAACAGTTATCTTGCTAGTGGAACTTAGTATAAAAACACAAAAGTTTCTGTAGTGATTATAGCATTCAGTTGCATATTTAAAGAACTTGCCATGGAATTTCTAGTCTGTTGTACCAGGAATGCTGCAGAGTTTAGTGCATTTTGGGAGGAGAACACAGCTCACACCCCTAGAAAAAGGGACAAATTCTTCCTCCCCTTCTCCCTTGAAATACAGCTAGACATATTTCATGTTGGATAAAACAAACATATGGGCAGCAGGAGAGAAAAATGCACACAGAGAGTTTAACCTTAATTCTGAGATTCAGGCTTATTGGATCACTGTATCTAGAAAATCRTAGGAGTTAATACAATGTCATTCTGGTATCTACCTTTTGTATCTGGCAAACAGAAGTCAACAATTTCATTCATTTTCCTTCCCCAGGGGGACAAAAGCGTGTTGGGTGCCTATCTTGATATCCTTAACATAGAGCAATTACTGTTGAAAATGGTTTATCACTTAGTGGTGTTGATCTCTATGGAAGCTGTACCTCTGGAGTATTTTTCACCACTGTAGAAAGCAAAAAAGGTTGATGATGCAATAACGTAAGTTATGCAGGAATTGAACCAGTCAGTGGCTGATGTCAGGTTGGTCTAGAGCTGAGCACTTGTCATAGTATGTGCGTACTGTGTAGGGAACAAAGTTTGGTGTAAAGGTAYGACAGCTAGTGTTCTCAAGCAGTCTGCTGGATATAATGTCTCCARGAACGGCTAAAACGTGTCCCTAGCATAGAAGAAGCAACTCAACCAACTCCCTTCTGTCCATTAACAGCCTGAGAACAGCCAGTAAACAAAACTGTGAAGCAGATTATCAACAATTGTTGCCTGTTGCTGAATCTTTTATTCAGGCTCTTATGGTTATAAAATTTACTTAAAGTGAAGATAAATAAAACTAGTGTCCTGTCCATTTCTGATAAACTGCTGCTGAGCTAGCATGATGTCTAGGTCATTCAACACGAGCAAGCTTTGACCAGGGTAATCTTTCTGTGGCAGCGGTGGCTTCTTGGAACTACAGAAACTGTTACAGAGGCACTGCTAGAAAAAATGAATGGAAGGCTGAAGAGCAGAGGAAAACAGAGATGTCTGTTAAAAAACAGGCAGTTGCTGTTACAAAGAATTTTCCTCATTCGATGTTGTAAAGTATGTTGCATTGATTTCAGATTGAATGAGAACAGAGAATAGTTACTTTAGCATATTAAAAGTGTTTTCCTCCAGGACTAGCCAGCGTGTTTGACAGCAGAAGTAATACTTTCCTCCCATTTTCATTTAAAAATACAGTAAGATGGAACTCAGGTGTAACAATTCCCTAATAAACCACACTGCAACAACACTTTTTACTATATTAGCAGCAGAAAAGCCACTGACTGTTTGTTTAACATTTACTTATTTTTGCCTTTTCTTTATAAAAACATCTGCATTTATTTCTCTGAGAAAACTTTCCTGAATATTTGTTAAGTTTTATTTGGCTTTGTTTTCTCCTGACTCTGTCACAAGATCATGATTCTGGAAAAATTTACTAGTTTATATTATTCAATAGCACAAATCTGTGGACTTTGTCACTGTCAGGAAGCAGTATATTGACTAATTTGGAAGATTTTCTGTACTGTTTCCGCTGCTGTGACCTACTGTTACAACTTATTACACTCTTCTCAAGACCTGGACGTGGAAAACTAAGAGTCTGAAAGATGCTGAAGATTTCTTCCTCCCACTAATAAAAATAAGGGGGTAATAAAAGCACTCAGGATTAGCTCCGCTGCATGATTGTTTCAGTTTGCAAGACTTACAAATTTTAGATATTATAACTGTTCTTCACATTATTTTAATTGAATGCCTTTTATGTGTTTTGCAGAGCTTTGTTAGAAGGAGAGAGCAACCAGTGGATTATTACATGCACAGAGGAGCATTTAGGGAAAATCCCCAAGAAAAACAACAACAACAAAAAAAACCACTAAATGAAATTCAACATAACAGGAAACTATTGTGCTATAGTATTTCTGAAGCATGCACCAGTATACTGCAAAATGAATACTGAATTGTTTTCAAGTTTTAGTATTTTAAAGTCAAAGTAGTACTATACTATACGACAGAAGTTTAGAAAATCATGATTTGGGTGGAGAAGATAAGTAGGGAGTGATGTTTTGTATCTCTTCTAGTGCAAGAAGCTGAGGATGATCAGAATTCTTAGGAAAGTTTCAAGCTATATAGCAAGAGTTATTTAACAGAAAATGTAGTTAAAACCATGGCATTCATTGCCACAAGATGTTGCGAGTGTTAAAAATTTACATAGGATTAAAGAGAAAGTTAAACAGAATAATGAAAGAAAATTTAAAGACTTATTCAACATTAGGATACCATTTCCGTGTTAGGAGCTGCAAATCACTAGAGGCTGTGAGAGGATACCAGGGAAGCATCCGTATCTGCTTTCCTTGTTCTTACCTCTTCCATGTGTATCTATCGTTGGTCACTGTAATCAGGACACTAGATGACATGTACCTTTGATCTGACTGCTATGGCTATTCTCACTAGTAACAGAATTAGTCTGGATAGTACCCCTAACTTTAGCAGCGTGTGATCTTAAAATCATCAGACTATCATAGAATGTAGCTCTGGAAGAGATTTGAAGTCTGTATACTAATAAATTAAACAGGGCTAGGGTCAGGGCTGAAACGCTGGCCTAGAATTGCCTTTGCTGTTAAATTGTTAGCACTGTCCCTAGCGTAGTTTTGATCCAGACCTGCCAGTACTTTCACAGTCAATGTTCAGATGTGTTCAGTGGTTAYCAGACCAGAAAGAGCTCCCCAAAGTCAGTGTAGATATGATACTCTTTCAGGAGAAGGAGATCAGAGTTGTGCAACGCTAGTTGGTCTTACAGCCAGGGAATGATTCCTGGTCCATTTAATTAACTTGTATAGGTATAGCCTAAGAGGTTCTTTGTTACTCTCCCTTGTGGTATCTTGTGGCTATGAAGAGCTGTATTTGTATTTTCAATTTCCAGCACATGGCGCAAGGTATTTTTACATTTGAGATGCCATTAATTCTCAGTCAGAACTGAGAAACTTCAGGCCACTTTGATTAAAGAAGCAGAAAACCAACTAAGCCTAGGATGTTTAGCATATATTATTTAATAATAAGTTGTAAATGGACATT
Source organism: Rhea americana (assembly GCF_003343005.1). Classification (NCBI taxonomy): domain Eukaryota; kingdom Metazoa; phylum Chordata; class Aves; order Rheiformes; family Rheidae; genus Rhea; species Rhea americana. The sequence continues at coordinate 1,445,397 of NW_028186401.1, read as the reverse complement.
AATAGAAATGTGAAAGGTGCAATTCTTAAGTAAATACCTTAATAGCTCACAATGGGTTAAAATTAGCAAGTATTTGCCACTTAGTAAAACGCTTTGCTTTCAGTTTTAGTATAATTCATGCACAGGTATAATTATCTTGTTAAACCTACAGAAATGCCTATGCAAAGCTCTAGTGAAAATGAAGAGATATTATTTCTTTCAAAATCTTAGTCTAAAATAGTATTTATTAGTTCATGCCACCATTTATGTTGTTATTGTATATTGTTTTTAGATACAAGCCATTATTTTAACTTTTGCTCATCTATGTTCTGTTTGCAGATGTTATAAACACTTCATATAACTACACTGATATTTATTCTACTTATCAAGAACAGAATAAAAAGAAAGCCTTTCCAGATATCAGAAGCACTGATTCAAGACGCAGAATACCAATGACAAATATTAGCAGCTCTGCACGTTATTCAGTTCAATCAACACAGGCTGGATCACAGACAACAGCTAGTGGAAAATCTTTTGGAAGAGATGTGCTTGGTTCAATATATCATCCGTCCACAACTGTTAAAAAGGATGAAAGGATTGTGGCAGACCACAGAGAAATGAGAACATTTACTCCAGCCTACAGGAGCTGGAAAAACACTGAAATGCAACCAAATAAATTTCCAGAAACAAAGAAAACTGAAGTTACAACTTCATCCACAGTATATTTTTCAAAAGAATCAAACAAGGACCACAAAGTTGACACAAAGCCAGGAATTGCTGAAAATATAAGGACAAAACCAAGCTTCACCAAATCATCCAAATATGAAGAAACCATAACTGAAACTCAGACCTCACTAAAAGAAAAAAGAGAAGGCAGTAAACCAGCTGAAGAAAAAAAGATTCTGTTGAAAGAAAAAGATAAACTAGAAAAACAGACAAAGGAGGAGAAAGATAGTTTATTGGAGAAAAAGCAAATGGATAAGAAACCTTTCATGGAAAACAGAAGTGTTAATTTTGGAAAGAAGACTGAGGCTAAAACAGAGGTAGAGCAGAAAAAATATGTCCATGAGGAAGTGATCAGCCAGAAGGTACCAGGGGGGGATATTCCTAATGCAAGAACATTGAGAAGTGAATCAACCAGAAAAGAGACAAATGTGACCTTGGAATCAAGAAACAGAGACGTCGCTGAGATGCCCATCAGTACTGAAATGCCTGCTCCTGACAAAGTATCTCAGAATAAAAATGAAGACATAAAGTTGCAAGGTTTTAAAACTTCCATAGAAAGAGATGAGCATGTAACTAAGCCTGCTGAAATTCACAAAGTGACAGTTTCAGAAGCAGAATCTGGTCTAAAAGATGAAGAGAGAATTAGCGACAGAAGTAAGAAAATGGGGTCTCTGTCAACTGAAAACATAGCGGAAAATATTGTTGCCGATATTCTTAAAAGTTTTGTGCAGTCCCCTACTTCACAAATAACATCAGACACAAAGGTGACTTACTTCAGTAAGAAAGAGCAGCCCGATGATGGGAAAATAAAGACTGAGATCACAGTACAGTCCCAAGTTCAAGAAAACATAGACATTTCTGATGAAGTTGATCTCGGAGGTCTATCAAGCCAGGATGTTAAAAAAGCAGTTCTAGAGGATGTGGAGAGAACTCCTTCCAAAGAGGAGATAGAAGATATAGTACATCATGGCCTGAAAGGAAGCGAGGCTGGAAAGAGCGTGTCTGTTAATGTTGAGATTGTAGAGGAGCCACTAGATTATGCCACTGATGAAAGGACTGATTTTTCAACACCTTTTGAAGTAGAGGAAGTGGAGGATACATTCCCTGAAGCAGAGAGGCATTATGGTGATGAGGAACAAATCATAACATCTACATATGAAGATCTTGAAAAGAAGAAACAACGCCATGAGAGTTACACTCCTGTGGAAGAAGTAACTGAGGAAGACGACTCACCTATTGAACAGAAATATTTTGTATCTGTTCCTGATGATCATCCTATTGTTCATGAAAAAAGTGATGACTCATTATATGGGCAAATTCATATAGAAGAAAAGTCAACTATTAAGTATTCTTGGCAGGATGAATTTTTGCAAGGCGCACAAGGCAAGAGAGAGGAAGGTGCAAGCTCTCCAGAGGTAACATATCAAGTGGTAGGAGAGGAAGCAAGTGCCCATATTTTAAAAGAAGAACATCCAAAAGCTGAAACATCCCATGTTGAATCCATTGTTACTGCAAAAGAAATTAAAATACCCCATGAATTTCAGACTTCAATAAAGGGCCTTTTATCAAAGGAAACTAAGGACCCTAAGCATCAACTGAAAGAAGCTTTGGAGCAGCTGGAGGGCAGTCTCCCAGAAAGTGTGAAAGAGGAGCTGTCTGCATTAACAAAAGAAAATCAAGCTGATTCCAGTAGCTTAGAATTTGATATCAAAAAAGTTGATCAAACAGAGGACAGTGGCTTGGTTACAATTGTTGCTGAAGTCAGTCTGTCACAGACCCTTAACACTAATGAGTTTGATGTAGCTCAGCTTGATGAAGTAATTGCAGGTGAGAAGATACCATTCCATTCCTTGAAAAAAGAGAGCTCAGAGAGAGTTGTTGATGGTAAAAACAATATAGAAACAGATGTTTCTTCAGGCAGTGATAAATACACTCCTCTGGCTAATCAACAAGTCTATACTTCATCCACAATGAGAAGGAGTGGAGGCACAGGGTATCATACCACTGAAGAAGTTATTTATGATGGTTCAGTTTTGGAAACTGCAGATTTTGGAGAAGTCTCTCACTCACCAGATTTAACCGATAAGAGCAAATCCATAAGGCAAATTAAGATTGGTCCAGCAGAAGTACAGAAAATTGAGCGAGTTGTATATGAAAGGCCTGGTTCTGAAACTCTAGGTACAGAAGATCTTGTTCATACAGAAGGATCATCAGAGATTAGCAGATCTGTCAGGCATTTTAAACTGGGTCCTRAAGAAATCCAAACCACAGAGGAGATAATTTATAGAGGCCCTGTTACTACCACTGTAGAGGAAATAGATTCTGGAAATCTTTCTCAGCAGAAGTTTTCAACAGACTTTAACAGGTCCACAAGACGTGTAACAGTAGGATCAAGGCAAGTAACTGAAGAAGTCAGTTTTGAAGGGCCTGTTTCAGACTCTCTGGAGCTCAGTAGCTCAGGGAATCTTTCTCAGGCAGAAGGGTCTATGGATGTCAACAGATCAATAAGGCACATTAGACTAGGTCCAAAAGAGATTCATACTGAGCAAGTTATCTTTGAAGGACCAATCTCTAGTAAAGTGGAGCTCAGTGATACTAGAGACTTTTCACAGACAGAAAGTTCAGTAAGGCACGTTCAGTTAGGTCCCAAAGAGTTTATGACAACTGAACAGATCATCTACCAGGGGCCCATTTCAGAGCACATAGAAATCAGTGAATCAGGAGACCAGATTCTTTCAGAAGGTTCAATAAAGCACATTAGAGTAGGTCAAAGAGGAGTTAAAACTACTGAACAAATCATATATCAGGGCTCCCTTTCTGAAACTCCAGAGCTCTTTAACAAAAGAGAACATCTTTCTGAGAATGAAGGAAGCTCAGATATTAATAGAGCCTTGAGGCATATTAAAATAAGTCCAGTAGAAACTCATGCTGAGCAAGTAATCTTTAGAGAGCCTATTTCTGAAATGCTGGAAGATCTTTCACAAACAGAAGAGTCATCTGAGAGCAGCAGATCAGTAAAGCACATTAAATTGGGATCCAAGGAATCATCTTTTACTTTTCAAATGGATGTTTCCAGTACGGGTGGAGTATCTACAGTGGCAGGTGGAGAACAAGCAACAGTCGGAGTATTCAATAAGCAAGACACTTCTGTTAGTCAATCACRGGACACAGCCAAAAGTGACCAGATTGTAGAAGACGAAACTAACACAGGAGGTTATGTTCTCTCCAATTTTTCCCAAGATCATGGTGAAAAGGTAGTGGAAAGATCATTTTTTGATAAAACTGTACAATTGCAAAGAATGGTAGACCAACGGTCAGTTATTTCTGATGAAAAGAAAATTGCCGTTCTCTATTTGGACCATAAGAAGGAAGAAGATGATGATAATGATGATGGACAGTGGTTCTGAAAGGACTTAAATGAAAACTACCTAGTAATTTGTTTAAACATATTTCTGATTATCTTTTCTTTTWWWAAAAAAAAGGGAAAAAARGCAAGTAAGGAAACACTCAAACTATTTAGGTAATAATAGTGGACTGAAATWCTGAATCTGAGCATCTACCTATTCATCACACTTTTCATTTCATTAAAAAATTTACTTTAGGGAGAAATCATGCTATCATATGCTTTTCCTCAGAGACCTGTTTCCAGTAAGTTCAGATTTTTCTACCCATAGAGACAGGAATTTTCTACTGGGGAATTCAAAAGATTGTATTTTTGTTTGTTTTATAGCAGGTTAATCAACAAGTATGTGTTTGAATAGGACTTTTTTGTTTTTTTTAATATTGTATTTAGATACTAAAATATTCAGCAGTTCTGTTTAAATCTCAAGCTACTAACCACAAACGTAACAGAATATAAAACTAATGAGAGTGGTAGGTAGCTGATTTTCAGTTCCATGTCCATATGCTTATGTGCAATATGTAATGAAAAGATTTTGAGAAAAGATACAGTTATTGTAGCTATTAAAAACTAAATACAACTCTGTAGGATGAAACTATTCATAGCAAGTATTGACAAAAATGATGCTATTTATATAGTTAAAATGAAATGTAAAAAGAAAAGAAGTAATACTGAAGCAAGAATTCCTCACAATATTTATTGTGTGGAATAGTGATTCTGTGTTTAGAGAGTAGAGCATTAAAAATATTTAAAAAAGAAAGCAAAATAAAAAAAAGTAGATACTAGTTTCACTGAATTAAGCAGAACTATTTACAGCTTCAGTGGCCATACATATTAATAAGTTCAACTCATTATTTTGGGATATAGTGTTACCTTGATATTAGGTATTGCTAATAATGTTAAGTATGCAGCAAACATCACGTAATTCCTTAACGCAGAGGAGTTAGCTAATAAGTGTTTTATTCTGAAGAAAACCCGTAAAATTGCATTGATTGATTCTATGTTCATTGTGTTTCAAATGATTTCCAGATCATCCTTTCTTTGTCATTTCTTACAAATGACAAGATGCTCTTTCCAATTAGTAGCCCTATAAACCCAACCTGAGATTGGAATGTTCCTTCTTCCCCCCTTTCCCCCCCAATTTTAATGTTATTCTCAGGCCAAAGCTTATATCTACTTCCATTATTTGAAAATCCTCTAATTTCACTTGGACTGCACAGGTGGCTAAATGAAGGCCATAATTCAGCTTTACAATTACAAGCCAGTGACTCCAAAGTCCAGACTGGAAGCCAGCTCCAATAACTGTACTAAACTGTGCGGTGTTAGCAAAAGCAAAAATAGCWGCCAAAATATATCTGTCACTGGGGTAAGAAGATACGATTCTGGACACATACAGGAAATAAGATACACAAATGAGAAGCTGCTATTTTTACACACACTTGCTCACTCACACCTTTCTGCAGAGTGGACCCACACCTGCGCCCGGCTGGCTGCGTTGGGCCAGCTGGAAGCCTTTCACTTTGAACTTCTTTCCTGTGGTTATGTAAGCATAGTTTTGTGTGTGCTAACCCAAATTAGAACCCAGTTGAATCATTTTAGTCTGGCATGCCTATTCACTTTTCASTTTCCTTAACAGAAGCTAGATTTTTCAAAACTGACTGCTATGTTATAATACAAACGTAAATGAAAACTATGATGATGTCTGCCATTTCAGATACGGGGCAGATTAATTCATTGCTGTGTGCCTTAGTTACCAAGCTTGAAACTACAAAGTATATTAAAGCTGCTATCAGTATTGCAAAGATTAAATGATGAGGTTTGTCGGCATTGCAAAATTTTATGTATATTTTCCTGACTTTATATAAGTACAGCAGTGTGAGTTTTAAACTTATTTAAATAATCCTATAAAAGCTTGATTTTTCCAGCAAGATGCCTAACTGTAAGTACTCAAAYGCTGTACTTGAAGTATTAAATATTTGCATACAGACAGGAATCAGGTCTGTGATAAGCCCCAGAATTAGCAAAGTTAAGTGTTAGTTTTCTGAAAGTTTGATTCTAAGTTGAAACTTACGCAGTCCTCTGTAAAATAGATACAAGAATATCTACAGAAAATGTATGCTGTAACCAACAAAAAAAGCTGCTTATAAGGTCAAGCCTATTTATCGATGCCTYGTGGATCTCTGACAGACATTCTCCTTAGGAACAACTACACTGACACTCTATTATGTTTATCTTCACCTGCTCAGAGGATTATAGTGTCAGATGACGGAATAAAGCAGTAAGGAGCAAGTGAATCATACCATGAAGATGTCCTTAGTATTGCAGGAGGAAAAATATCAGTATTGTTTCCACTGAGGCAACAACAACTCTTTAAAAACTCCTATAGAAAAGCCTGTCAGATGTAGCAGCATATACCAATATTTATTTCCGCATTATTGATTAYTGATTGCCTGGAGGGAAAATTTATTCTGTGTACTTATTTTAGTTCCATTTACGATCAGGATTTTAATTAGCTGTTGGAAAATTAGTTTATTGCAAGGAACTGAAAATGTGCATTAATGTAATATTAGAGGATGTGAACAGTTCCTGTTCATGAATACTTTTGCACAAATACTTTCAGGCTGCTTTGAAAACACAGACATGTTATGAAAAAAGGGTACAAGTTTTAAAAACATTTTTATAAGCCATCCATTTTTCATTTAGCTCTCGTTAATCTGAGATATTTTGATATAACGATAGCACTGGTAAAGTTACCTCCAGGCAACACGATGTGGTGAAGTGGGCAATCACGTTCTGCAGTCCCAACGGTTGCATATGCAGAACTGGGGCYGTAGGTACATGCACTACTAGTAAAAGCAAATATAACCTGCTGTCTAATGTACTAATTCACCCTGTATGAACACTTTGTGCRTAAGTAGCATAGCCTGAGGCTGAAAGGACTGGTGATATAACCTTAGTTAGCATGCATTGCTGAAGCTTACTCATATAAGTTGTGCTTTTCATTAAATACAAGTAAGATGAACTTTGCCAAGTTTGGATTCAACCAAATGCTTTTAAAATACAATTACTAATTTTGAGGGTAAAAATATATATATTTATATGCTGAGATAGATCAGAACTGGGGCACTCTTTTCTAAGTGTGTAAGCCACTGGTGTAGAAAACAAATATAGATCATAAAGAAAGATGTATGAGAGGCCTAGAACTATTGACTGATGTTTGTGAATAGTAGGTGTTTAAAAGACAGTCAGGATGTTGAAATAGGGTTTGTTGTTGTTAGCTATGTGAGACTTTGCAGGCAGCTTGTGTTTTGGTCATTTGCAATGAAACTGCGTTTGTGTGGTGGTATAAGCTTTGTGATTTTACACTTTTTCACTCTTGAGTATTAAACGATCAAAATCAATGCAGATGTTTCTCTTTCTTCCTGACTGATATTTTTAGGGCTGCATTGTCAAAGAAAAAGGAACTTGGGCTTAAAATTAACTTGTTCTGAGGCYGCTCAGATGGGTGAGTTCATGTCAGTTCAAAGAAGGAACAAAATYCACTGCACCTCTTTCGCTTTGATAATAGAAATGATGGTCAAGCGTAGCACGTTCTTTATTGCTACTGTGCATAACACGAAGGCACAAGCAGTGGGTCTCGACTTCAGCAGGATATGTTACGGCACAGAAGGTGGACCTGCTGGAGCTGACGGCATCGTTTCCCTCTGGATCCTGGGATTTGACCGAGGCAAGTTATCACTTAGCTTCTACCCTTTTAACTAACCCTTTACCCTTTGATATGCATAAAAACCTCTTTATGCATGTTTAMACCTTAATGGAAAAGATTTTTTTTAACAATACTCTCTTGTGCTGTCAAGTTTCTTTCACTCTTTTATCACACACTTCATTTTTAATGAAGTAAAATATCAGACCTTTAACCCAATATAGGCATTTTGGAGAGCTTCCTGGTGATTTAGGAAATGGATCAGAATGAGTTTTGCATGAAGAAATTAGGTTTTATATAGAGATCCACCAGTYTTTATACACTGAGGAAAAATATTTAGTTCTCCATTTGCTGCAAAAGGGGAAAAAAAGGTATCTGAAACGACTGACAAATCACAGCATATTCTGAAGAGAGTTAAATGGTCAGCAAATAGTTTCCACTGGAAGTGGCCTTTGCCAGAAAAGTTTTCTGCCTTTTCTACTAAATTAACAAGTATCACTGCTTAAAATGTCAACTCTGAAGAGCTGACTGCTCTGAAACTTGAGGTGTCTCTGAAYAGTAAGGAACGGGTCTCTGTGGCTTGGAGTTGAATACACTAAGATTTCTTTTCAGTTTGCTGGTTTTGACACACTTGTTGGTTGTGCTAATGTTTCAAAGATGCAGTGAAAATATGCTTGGTTTGAGTGTTAAATTCTTGAAAGGGACACTTAATGAAAGAAAAGCCATGAATATTCATTCATATTCCAAATTTAAATAGTTTCAAAGCTGAAACCCTGATATGTCCCTGCAAACAAGTGTGAGCASAAAGTGTCACACCCACCAAACAAGGGGAAGCCTTTGGCTAGGAAAAACTCTGATTTTTGATGTTATCTCTAGCTATCTGTGTTTACCACAAACCACTGGTATTATTTTTATTTTTCATTTCCAAAAATCACTTCATGGCGTGAAGTTGGTGGGGCTGCAAAATTTACAGCAGAAATCAAGCCTGTGTTGTTTGTATGTGCCCTTTTCAGGTGACAGGGTTACAACATGCTAAACCCTAGTATTAGGCAGAATTTATTACAAATTGTAYAGATCTGATGGGAAGAGCAATCCGTTCTCTTCTAACCAAAATGCCTCTGACAGTCTAAAACTACTAGTTTCAGTTTATTTTTGTAATTCATTCTGCAGTAGAAAAAGTGCTGTAAATAGACTAGAAGACTAAGATCCAGATTTATAGAAGAAGCTAATAAGTAGACTTGCCATCTAGAAGCAGTTATGCCTGCTTGCATGAATTTTGTTTTGGTTTTACTTCTTTATTGAATTTCAGCACTTTTTTTTCCCCCCACAAAAAGAAATGGAGAGAGTGACGAATATGCTGAAAAGACCAAGACTGGTTAAAAAAAAWWTTTTTTCCTGTACTCCTCTATGCAACCAACTTATCCTAAAAGAAAATTAGTTTTTATTCAGTATTTCATAARGAGAGACACTGGATTTTCACAGTGGATGAGAGATACGCTTGGTTCTTGATACTAATGTGGTTGCTTGGGGCAGTAATCTCACAGTGGCTTGGGGTTTCAGTGTGATAATCTTTCCTATTTGATCTTTGTTTTGTCAATATATTTGGGGCCCTGAAAGATGGGGGAGCTACAAATTTAAGTCAATATTGTTTGCTTATTCATTATTGTAATATTTTCAGTTGCTGCAGAGAGTGAGTGCCTGCAAGATGCTCAGCTATTTCATACAGTGCTGTATAATATGGCAAATTCTTTTCATAATTGGAAACTGCTGCTATCAGGAGGTTTTTTGTTTGTTTTCATAATTCTGGCTTTCCTTTCACTTTCACTATTACTGTGTCATCCTATGAAAGCAATAAGATGCTGTATGACCACCGCTGGCAATATTTGCTATTATTGCTGAAGCAGAGGAGTTAACCCAGTGAATTTTTTCCTGTAAGGTAGAAATTACACTGAAGGTGAACATACTGTCATCTGATTTTTTCACTTAGTGCTCTATCAAGAGGGGTGATAATGGCACATAATCAAGTCTCTTCAGGCAATGGCTGTTGAATTGCTGACACATCTGACATTTAGTGAAGAAAGAAGTCTGAAGAGTTAGCTGTCTAAACTGCTGCCCTGGGAACTTTCCAACACTTTGACTCATCTGTCTTTTCCATCAGGCATTTGAGCAACTCTTGTGCCTAAGTATCTCAGACAAGCGCAAAGGAACATAGTTTCTAATAAGATGCAAAAAGATGCTCAGCCAACAAGAGATCTAATTAAAAACTCACACTGAATATAAGTCAGCAGTTTCTTGTATTACTGTCAAATTATTTATTTATTTTGGAGGGGGCATGTGTTGCACAGTACTTSTAAGTGAAGGAACTACAACTTTATAATATGATATACTTTTTAGACTCTTGTTGGAGTAAACATAAAGAAAAAAAACCTAATACATCAATTTTCCAGTAATAAAAGCAGATATTTTGAAAGATAGCATTAGTTTGATTAGGAGAGTTAGCTATATGATGGTCAAATGAAATAAGAATATATCTAATTTCATTTGGCCTCTTAGCTTTCATAAAGGTATTGATTGCCTCTGGAGCTGTGAACTGGGGAGGGAGCATGGTTAAGATAGCTGTTGGTATGTGCTATCAGAGTACTCGGAAGTGAAGTATATTTTTTACAAATGGTTTTGATTATACAGTGGTGTATATTTAGGTAAACACAGGTTGTTATTTAGCTATCATTGAAAATGCAGATCAGGTTCTGTTCAGCAAGGGGAGGGGAGTGGTGAGAGCTTCACGTAAGGTTTGTTCCCAGCAAAGGCAATTKCTCTTACAGCAGAGCCTTATATAATTTCATAGAGATTTTTTAGAGTGAAGAAATTACTCTAAAATCCCTAAATTACCAACCATATCTAAGAAAGAAAGAAGAGTAATGAACGAGCAATTGTCATACTACTACCTACCTCTTTTTTTTTTTTTTTTTTGAATCTATGAGCTAATGTTTTTCCTTTCCCTCTTTTATTGTAATTCTGTGAATTCTTGTTCAGGCTCAACTGGCCTGAACAATCTAGGGTAACAATGTTGGTCCAGGGTAGGGGTGCAGTGTTTAAAATGTTTAAATGCAGTGTTTAAAACCTGCATTTCCTTAATGTAGAAATGGAGATTGGAGGGGAGAAAAAATTCCTTTCTAAATCAACTAACGTAGTTAAAAATAGAACAGACATGATTTCAGGTACATGCATCTTTTAAAGAAAATATCTGAAGGTTTTAAATAAACCAATTTTTTAAAAGTATTTTTATGGTTGGTTTTAAATGTAATATTATAAAATATGAACCTTTGATTTTGCTGTTCAACAGGATATGAAGTTACAAGTTTTCAGAGATCCATGTTTTAAATGCCAGTGAGACCTCATATGAGGGTAGATCTTGTTCCTGTCGTGGGAGGAAATCTGAATGCTTTCAGCCAGCTTTAAATGTCAAGGTTTAATTTCAACACTCAATCTATTTAAAATAAATTATTTACAATCCCCAAACTTGAAGTGACAGTAACTGAGAGATGGACATTAAAAATGTGATAAACGGCACTACATCTGAAAAATTAATTTTTTTTTTCATAATCTGGGTGACTGACTGTAAGTGGTATAATGTACATCTAAGGGGCCTGTGGTGGTTTGAAGAGGAGAGTGAGAGAAAGCAGGAGGAGGAAACGGAGAGTCCGGAAGGCAACACTGTAACATTATCCTACAGAACATCTGGGAATACATCTGTCCCCCTCACTCTGAATAGTTCAGTGAGAACCTCCAGCTTTTTCTATAAATAGTCTGAATTACAGATTAGGTGAGATAATTTAAAAGCTATAATCTTTTTCAGTTAGGAGGCTCAGAAAAAGGCAGCTGAACCCTTCTACATGTGCCAAAATTGAGCAAGACTGTGCCATTAGCTGATGCTAGAATAAAGGCAGACATGGCACCTGCAGTTACTGGACATGCCTGAAATTTAGCTACTATTTGTCTTACTTGGAAGGAAATTGGTGCTGCAATACTGCAAAGAATACTATCTTGAAAAATTACGTTTGTCTATAATAGCATTTAAAAAAAATCAGATTTTGGTTTTAGTTTTTTTTTCATTTTGGTTGAGTGAGCATATCTTATGCATATGCAGTTAAATTCAAAAGCTGATTCTTCTTTGGTAACATGTATGAAATCCTCTAAACGAAGAAATGCACATATTTGTCAAGAGTGGAGCAAAAAAAATATCTACAGAACTTCTTAAATTATTTTAATTAATGAAGTTGGTCTTTTTAAGACTGAACAATGAATGTAATGTACAGTATTAACAAGAATATTTTTATGTTTTGTCCTCCAATAGTCATTACTAGAAACATAATACTGTACCACATACTTTCTTTGTGGTAAGTACTGACTGGGTATAAAAATTTATTATCTGAAGCATCAACATAAAGCCTTCTAACTTTATAGAGATTAGCCAATTCAGTATTAGTGGGGGGAGTGGGGAGAAAGGGGTGCAAACAGTTTTTCCTTTTTTTCTTCCCTTCTCTCTCCCACTCCCTTTTTAAAGGCTTTGATACATTTTTTTTAATCCATCTCCAAATTAAGCCTTATTGGAACCATTACACTTTTTCATGGCAGGCAGGTTCTTTGAGCTGAGCATTTATTAAAGCTGCTTACTGCTAAAGCAACACAGACTCAACTTCCAATTTGYTTTTTATGCTGAAGAGCCAGACCATTCGGCACATTCAAAGCTACATCTGGAAAAGCTTCTATTCAAATGGGTCCCATACAGCTACCCTGGAAACTACTTAGGCCGCCGCCCTTATGATGCAGAGCGGCCAGTTGAACGGACCGCAAACCCAGCCTGCGCAAAGGGACTACTGCTCACGCTTTTGAATCCAGCATCAGGCCACTTCTGTGACTCTGAAGYTTTGCGGGTTTGATAGCTATTGCTACTTAGCATTTGACTGTAGTTATTAAAAAGGAACAGTTTGCACAATGCTCACYGAGAAATGTCTCTAGCAACTGTTGAACTTAATAAAATTCTTCCAGTTAGGCCAGTAGCAGCACAAGGAAAATATCTGCTTCGGAGCAGCATGTGGAAAAAAAATACTATGTGAGTTCCATATTCTTTTCTAAAATGAAGCAATCCATAAAATTGCTCAAACTGCTACAGATGTTCTTGAAATGAAGTCAATGACTATGCTTTCATAAAATCAAACTATTTACTTTATAGATCTTTTTTTAACAAATGACTGTTACTTTACAYGCTGCATTTACCAAAGAGAACATAGCAAGCTAATTCCTTGCTTTCTTTAAAAGAAGAAAATTAATGAGAATTTAAATTTGACATACTAATCCCTTAAAGGGATATGCAACACAGCCAAATTTTTCTTTCATTATAACTTATTTTACCTCTTTTGCACCACAGTTCAGTTCGAGTAAATAACAATAGGTTAGACTGGTGTTATAAAACCTGATTTGAAGATATTCTCTTTAGTTTAGGTATCAAATATGTTTTTGCTTACTTGTAGTCGAAAAGGGATAAAACCTCGTTTGAAGCATGGGAATTTGCTTTAACTGTACATTAACAGTATGGAAAAACAAAAAGATAAATACAAGCTGTCTTGCTAGTGTTTCTAAGGGAATACCATTTGTGTCGAGAACAAAAGGTTGAAACATATTGTTCTGAAATAAATCTGTTACTTTTCCTGTTCCAGGAAACCTGCAAAGCGCATAACCACTGTTAAAATCACCCCATTGATCTGCTAAATTGAATTAAAATTGTTTCATGTACATCAGCTGCTGGCAGGCTTTCAATATATTGATGGTTATTGAGACTATTCTCTTGGCACCAGTGCTTTCCAGCATAAGAGGGGGAAGAAAGGATGGGGGAGGTTTCTTACCAGTGATTGATGGTATGACTTGCAAAGAGTGGCTGATGATAGTTGGGCCCTCTTCCCACATCACTAGAGTCAATAATAAGCTGGACATTAACTTAATGCAACACATGATCAGACCCATAGTAATCAGACCCCACCAGCAGCTCCCTTTTAGGACTTGTTTTCAGAACAGTAAGGTTGAAACAATTATTTTTGGAAAGCAAACAATGATAAACTTTTTTTTTRTGTTGAAGCAGAGCAGATATTTTTGTGAGATCATAAATAAAACACTTCCTGCAGGCAAGAGCGGAGGGAGGAACCTCCATTATCAGCGCCTGAGAACCACCAGCCAAATTCCCAAGAGCGTAGGAGGGCTCTGGCAGATGGGTCCTGTCACTTGAGGAGATTATTGCACCCAGCTATCTGCCAGCAATTAGTTGACACTACATCAAGGACAACAGAAGGGGACATGCACAAATTCTTCAGCCTCTGCAGTTCACAGACCTAAGTTTCAGTTGAGATTGAAATAGGCCATGGTTAAATTTCTACTCAACCACGTAGCTGACTGAGGTCTSGATGGGAGCAGTGGTACTCCTGCAGGCTGATGTCCTAATGCTGATGCTTACCTGTAGCCATATTGCCATGATTCACAGGAAGAAAAAGAAGGGAAGTTTGCAGAGTTTATCAGAAAGTCCAGTACCTCGATGGAGGAGAGACCTTGACTCTTGCCACAGTAAAATTTTTTGGAAGTGCTGACAGAAATAAGTTAAACAGAGGATAATATTAGATGCCAGAGCTGAAGAGGTGAACTCTTTCCTTGAGTTATGGAGTACAGATGTCAGTGCCAGATCCTCCAGCAGGATCAGTCAGCACCAGCTACAAATATGGGATTTATCTCCCTTGCTTCTTTTTGCACTTCCCTAATTCTGCAGATGATTTGTATGAGCCAAGTTCCTGTTACTGAGATGAAGAGCTCTGGCTCGTTATGAAGAGTCAGCCAGAGTTAAGTTCTGTCAGGGTATAACTTATCTAACTGAAAAGCATCTTTATAACATTGCCAAGTCTTAAGCTAATGGTTTTACCTGCTTAGGTTTCATGTATGCTGTATTTGTGTGCCCTTTTACCCATTCTGTCACTTCCAGGCGCCAGTCTGTCTTGGCTGCTTCTGGGCTAAGATGCCTGTACATAGCCAGCCTGGTTCCTAGCCCTTCTTTCAGCAGCAGAGCTGCTTTTTGTGGGAGGAATGATGACCAAAGCATTTAAGAACTCATGGTCAGAGACAGTAAAAAAAATACCAGCTCTGAGAGGAGCTAACTAACTTCTGTTCTTGATAAGATGAAAATAAATCCTACTTATTGCATTTACAAAAACCAAATGCTCTATGAATGTCCTAATCTCAAAACATTGTTAGTTAGGACAGGATGTAAGTACCTAAACTGAATGTGTGAAATAACATAGGATGTTGCCATCTGAAGCTCTTTATTTTAACATAGAGAAGCCATCTAAAAAAATTAAAACTCACTTGTTGGCCTTTAACTAAGAGGTAATACAGTTTTCTCTATTTCTGCCAGCTTGCCTTTGCAAACTGCCTCATTCAAAGCCTTTTGGGCTTTGAATGGCAGTGCAGAGCCTGCTATTGTCTTCAAAGAGCTTTAATTTGGTACTGTAATAATCATCCTTAAACATAATCCAAATGTATATGTCAGAATTTTTGTTTGTAAAGCTTCTTGATTCACTGCGTTAATATTTGCAACCACTAGCATTTAGAAAAATGCAATTGAGCTCTTCATTAGTAACAGTAAAGCAAGCACATTGTGACTAGCAGAGCAAAGATACAGTTGTGAAAATTTTCCACTGTGGCAGTGCTCTCCTAGCACTTTGAAAACCTGTATAATACATTCAAGAGTATTTGAATCTTGTCTACCAAGAGAACACAGTGTGCCCAAGGTAACCCATTGCTTTCTGCTTGCAGCAGCACATGAGCTAGCTTGTTCATACATTGGTGCACTGAGCCAGTACTGAAGCATGACAAATAAAATTATTACAAATCACAACTGATGTTAGTATTAGCTATGTGCATTAACTAATGCAGTGGGAGGAAAAAGACCAAATTATTACATACTTCTCTCCTCTCTGTCTCCTCTTTCTTTATTGCTGATCTATGGTAAGGTGAGCGGAAAAGTATAGTCTTCCTATGGAAATATTACATCAAAATTATATTTATAGATACAAACTGCTTATGGTGAACGATGTTCATAAGTGAAGACAAGCTGTTCCAATGACCTTTTCTTATTTCTTATAAGAAACAGCTAGAAACAATCCTCAGTTGTAAAGCATTAGTGTCCACCATATTACATACCTTCAGCTTCCTTGAAAGAATATATGTTCTTTAGAAAATATTTTCCAGCCACTTAAACCAGCCACTTAAACAAAAGCTAAATGCAGTCTGTTGAATTCTGTGCAAATGCTTCCATTAACTCCATTATCTAAGATATCACAATATACAACTTTAATGCAAAAATAATTTTTTCAAATACAATTTGCCAAAAAACTTATGGTTAAAAAAAAAAATCCAATTACAATAATCTGGTTTCTAAATTTATTGCTAATTCAAATGTTGTTTTTACCAATTTTACTATGAATCAGACTGAAATACATCATAGTTCCTTATAATAATGAAGAATAAAGCAATTCACTACTTTTCAGTGTAAATGACAGAAATTGCCTATTTCAATACAAAAAAAAGAGAAGACCATAATTTTTGCTTTTAATATATAAATAAAGAGCACTATGAATAAGGTAAGAATTGTTTAATAACTTCTAAATATTGAATGCTTTCATTAGGTCAAAGTAATAATGCAGTATTCTTCTGGATTTCTATTACAACATTTTTGTTGCATTTCTTTAAAAAGATCTCAGCTTGAAAGAACACAGAGGTATTGATTTCTGGTGAGTGGAAGAAGTAGAGAAATATCCCATAAAAATTATTTGGGTTTTGGCTCTTTGTACGCAGCAACTGCCCAGTTAAGGATCATGCTTGCGGCTTTTTCCTTTCTGCTGTCCTGTCCCTGGGCCCCCAGAAATTGTGCATATGGTATGTTTTCTCTGCTTTACCTTTCAGTACAGTTTAAACAAGCTTTCCCCTTGTTCACAGAGAAGTTTTAGAGCAGCAGATAGGCAACGCCTGCTTTTGTGCCCTTTGAGACAAAGAGGTATGTGCACTACATTTCATTAGCTGAAGCAAAGATAAGTTATTTGTGCATATACATTTGATGTCGTATTTTTCTACCTGAAAAAGAAGCCTATGAACATTTAATTTGGTCCCTGTTCAATCAACAATCAAATTGTAGTTGCTTTCTGTGTTCCTGTTGTTGAGCAGCATTAAATTCTGTTCTTGACTCATGAGTTACCTAATATATATATAGTCTTGTTTAGAGTGTTAGCTCACTTTCTAAACCCCTGGCATGTGGGCCACTCTGTAACTGGTACCTCGGTGGTAGCTATTTTAATCTTTCTAATGATCAGTACTCACTACCTGGTTAATTTAAGGATCTCCTTCTCCTGTTTTATTCAGGAGCTGTGCAAGAGGAGCAAAGTATTTCTCCAGCACCTCCTTACCATTAACTTAATTCTATGCATGGCACCTCAGCTTTGTGAAGCAGGAGGTGGTTTCTGTTCCTATATATGGTGGATATTTGTTTGTATGTACAAATATATCAAAATTCCCATTCTAGTCTGTTGTACTCAGCCACATGCTATTTTAAGCTGACATTTTCAAACCAGGCCTGAGGGAGTTAGATGTCTAAATTAAATTCAGTTTGACTGATTTGGACATTCAGCATCTCTGAGCTAAAATCCTGGCAATAGACAGCAGGTCAGTGCTTAAATGACATTATTAGCTCTTCAGTAATGCAAGTAAATTTACATCTACTGTTTTAATTATTTTATCAAGATGGCCATATAATTGAATTGTGAATGCAAAAGCAGGACTTGAAGACTGGGATAATATCTTTATTAAATGAACCTGGAAGATAGTTACACTGAAAGTGAAATGGTCATGGTGTCAGTCTGAGGTATTTTGCTTTGGAGACGAAATAAGTGCTTTCTACTAAAATATTACTGTCTTGTTAATCCAAATTTGCATGTACTTTAAGTGACAAGTAATTATAGCTAGTTGTCCCATAAAAAGGAATTTATGGTTTTTATGCTTTACTTCTGATGGTAGCGATTAAATCTTGAAAACCAGTAACACTGAACATGATTCATGTTAAACCTCAGATCATGGCCTCAGACTAGTATTATACAGTGATATTTCTGGGCAGAAGTGTGAAGAAGTAGGTCCAGAGCAAGAACTTGAGTTCTGTTCCCAAATCCTCACATACTATTATGAGCATTTTGAACAAAATAACAGGAGTATTCTGAATCCCAATTTAATTATCTCTCAAATGAATTTTAAAAGCTTGACAATATTAGTAAGACATGGCAGTGTTTACGACATGTTTTAAGATCCTCAGATCAAAGGTGTTATAAAAGTGTAATACCATAGTTTATATAATAAATTATATAGAAAGTACTAATGTGTTTTGCATGGCATAAAGGATGACACATACATATATACATGCTTAAATTCTAAAAGTTTATAGCAAATAGAACTGATTCCAAAATAACCGTGAACATAGCCCATATCCACCACTAAAATTCAGTACAATAAGCTGTGCACTCAACTGTGGCAACTGCAACCTGGGAAAGAACGGCAAAGTTAAAGAATGTCTGTCTGCCTGCTGCCTGCTGTGTTGTGTAGACTCTATATTCAAATGCTCTTTAAAGAACACAGCCTGGAAGAGGCTCAAGCATTGAAAAGCAAAGAGGGAAACAATTCCAAACAAGGCTGCCTGTGTGCAGCTCTGCTTTTGGTATCACCCTTTGAAGGTTTACACTGAAGTACTCTGTCTCACAAGCTACTTTATATCAATATCATTTATGGAAAAAGCTATAAACAAAAGGCAAATGTCTTGAATGCTTTTCAGCGCTGAGGAGAACTGTTATTACAAAAGTCTGACACCAGCTGACAGTGGCTGCCCTGGCAGGCTAGTCTAACTCAGGTTATCACTGCTTTGCAGGCCAGTATTGTAGAAAATAACTAGAATGTTGTAATCCTTTGACTTCCTCTCTCCATATTAACTGTGCATCCAGCAGAAGAGTACTGAAAAAGACACAAACTTGTCTGATGTAGCTGTTTCTGCAGTCATCTAAACCAGTAGGAAGCAGTTACCCAGTGGAGCACGCAAAATCTGAAATGACATTTTATCTGCTATGGAATTGGGAAAAACTTATATTCCAAAGGCTTAGGGAAAATAATTACTTGTTAACTATATGTTCTTGGAGTACTAGAAAGTCTACTGCACACAGTCACAGTGAAAACATGAGGACCTTGACAGGCAACCTCAGAATGGACACCTACGCCCTTCCGGCCCACAGACCACACAGCTACTCTATGTATATATAAGCATTAGAACTTCCTTGGAAAGCAACTGAAGTTTAGGATGGGTGAAGCTGCCAGCATATTCTACCTCAATGTGAACTATCAATTTGCTTTTGACCAATTCGAGTTTTGAATTACAATTTCATAAGCCCTGAATGTTCTGAGAGCTTTACCTGTGTGATCCCTTCTCATCATCACTGTTAATTAAGTCATTTGTTTTAATGCATCTACAACTGACTGTCTTTTGAGATAGAAAACAAAAGGCTTTGCAGCTTCTCACCTTTGACGCTAATTGTTTGCAGGACTTCTGTGCTGTATGGCCTGATCCAAAACATTTTGATTTTTTTTTCTCCGTCTTTCTTCAGTAGACCTAACAATAGCAGGACAGTCTGACTGCAGAAACTTTTCTGGCTGCAACAAGAGCAGTGGCTTTTCTTACCCTTTTAAGGAAGTTCTCTCTGTGGTCTTTAAGATTTGTAAATAGCTCCAAGAAATTAAAGCACTTAGAATTCTCAAGTGGATAATTTAAATGGACACTTGCATTTTACTGGGAAAAGAGCTGATTAGTAATCTGTAGCTGGAATTTACAGGGCATTGAGGTCATCAAATGTTGCTATCCTAATCAGATGCACTGGTGAATTTGACTTTGGATTATATTCCATTTTTGTATGTTTAGTACTGTCACTTCACAGGAGATTCAGTGCAGCTGTAAAGTCCCAGCAGGGGATTAATCCTAATGGGTTTATGTATATTGGTATGTTAGCCTGGAGCACAAACTGTTCACTGTGCTGGCTACATACAGGTTCCTTCCTGCCTCTCCAGGGAGGGTTGGACATGAAAGAGGGTTTGTACCCAAGCTCTCCTTCCAAGAGAAGTGTGGATACCATTAGCTAAAGCTACGCACAGCAGTGAATATGAACCCACATGTGGATATAACACAGATGGAGCCAATGAAAGATCTCCCCAGAACTGGAAATTTGCTGGAATGGAACATAAATGAAAAGGGTAAGGTGCTACCTGATAGGGACAGCCCCTGCTAAAAAAGATCAACAGGAAAGCTTTAGTGTGCAATAGAAGATAAAATTAGCTCTGACAACATAGGAGACAGATACTGCTTCTCCAGCCTATTAAAGTGTAGGTCTGAATCAAGGCTATAGTGTCTTGAAATAATCAAAGCTGTCTTCCCTGCTGCTCAGCAAAAATTGAAAGATTTTGCTTAGAACAGAAGATGTTGCTATGGTTTCATCCTCAGTGCTAAAAGCAAGAAAGTAAAACTCCAAATAATTCCACTACAAACTGAAAATAAGAATGCAAATAGACAGAAAAGCACAAGGAAAATACGATGGTTTCCTAGCTGAAATACTGATAGGATTTATGTAAATTTAGATGCAATAGTAAGTTTGCTTTTCTGATTAGTATATATTCCTACTTCTGTAATTTCTCTGCACTTAAAATAATACCTATGCCTTTTGAAGATAACATCTCTTCATTAAGGATTGGGAAAGAAGTTCAAGGGATTTAAAAACAGTGGAGAATGCTACTAAGTATCATGAAGAAATGCTGAAAGTGTGCTAATGCTCATGGTATGGATTGGGAAAGTCGAATACTGCTGGAAATAATTTTTATTTTCCCTCCATTTATTTTCCTTTTATAAATTTGCCATCCACAAATCTTTCATGGCCTTCCTGTCTCTGGTCACTTGAAACAGCCTTTTAAAATATGCATGAAACTACTTTGCTAGTAGCACTTCTATAAACCAACAAAATACTGAGCATAAATCATTTGCTGGAAATATTATCTTCTCCCCACACATTGCATAGCTGATCTGCTTGAACTGGACAGCAAGTACATACAGAAAAGTTAAAGTAGGTGGGCCTATCTTTAGCTGTAAGTGACCCACTCTCTGCAGGAAAGGTATTAGAAATATTTTTAAATAAATTTCTCAATTCTGCAACATCCCTGTTTTATCTTGGTCAGCCTGGATAACAATTCTGAGTAAATAAACACAGTTTCTTCCTTGTGCTAATACTCACTAAAATTTGTTCTTACTGAACTTTCTTTCAGAGATGAGTCTGTTCAACCCCCCACATTTCACATTGTTGCATGTAGAACTATAATGTGGAGTGCAATATTATGAAGCACATTCCAGATTTCTCTGCACTGAGTTTAACTTCAGCTTTACTAGGTAATGTATTTTTTGCAATAACAGCCTCTCCGGTTCTAACTTTGTATCCAGAATCATATTAAAAAATCRGAGAGAAATACTACGAGCTTTGGGTCATGTTGCAATATTGTGATTGCAGTATTTGCATATTGGAGAGTTTCGTAGCACAGACAGAATTTAAGTTGTAAAGTTAAAACTAAGCAGTCCTAATAAAATTAATAGGAAAAAAAAAAAAAAAAAAGCCAACATGCTAGTTGTGGAAGAATCCTAAACAGACCTTAGTTAGGATGGTAAAATTTGATGGAGTTGACCCTGAGACCAATGTTTTTCACTTGTAGGAAACTTGTACAGCAATTTACTCAAACTTATGGTCAGTCTGATTCTACATAAAGAAACAGCAAATACTTATCATCATTTTATGACCTGTCACAAAGTTCATGTTGCTTCAAGCCTCTCCATCTGGTAACTTAGATACTGCTCATGAAAGCCAGGGATTAGACAGAGAAAGGACAGAGTTATATAGCACAGAAAACTGCCAAGATGCCCTGAGGGGAAAAAAAAAATCCATCAAARGTACACTGCAAAATGAAATAAGAAATGCAAGAAGACCAAAGAGTTGACATAATGCCACAACTATTATTACTCACTATGGGATAAAAAAAATTAATAATAATTTTTTGAGGCAATCAAACTTTATAAATGCAATGCTCTATGCAGACTAAGATGATTTTTCTTATCACCCTCAGCTGACTTTGTATCAGATATTCAGCTACTAAATCCATTTGTTAGTCATGTGAATGAGCTTCCTTTCTGAAGTAAAGTCCTCAGTGTATGGAGCAGCTTCCTACCTACTTGCTGAATTAACTAAATAGTCATATCATTTATAGGACATAAGAGAGCTCACATACTATGTAACAGTCACTAAAATGTTTAGCAGAAGGGAAAACAGCAAATTCCTTCTTACCTACCTACCTTAGTTACTGTCATTCAGGGGAAAATATATTTACTGCAACAATAGCAGAACCTCAGCAGTATTTTGAGAGACTTAATCAGCAAGATGAATGGCACTTGATCTTCCACTTATTACAGACCTTCTAAATCTGACAGATTCAAAATCAGGTTTAAACTAGTATATAACCTGGGCAAAGATGCTTGTTCTTCCAATATTGAAAATAAGCAGTTCAATAGTGCTCAAGAATGCTGTGTTACAATCCATGACAAACACTGAAAAATAACAATACCACTTGAAGAAGGGGAAGGAATGTAATTATGTATCTTAACTTGGAGCCACAATACTAAATTTAACAAGGTGCCTTAGAGCAGGTATCTGCTGCTAGTTCTCTTTAAGATGGTGCTTCTGGCTGAGAAGTGCAGACTCAGGGCCTAACTTTCACACTTCCTGGAAAAGGTGAATTCCCCCTGCATGCTAAACCCTCTGTATTTTTTGAACTCTCTTCCATCAGGTTCTGAACAAACTGAAATACTTTATGGCAGCAGCGGAGGTTGGAGCACTATGAGACTCATCTAAGCACTTACGCTGCAATGCTTTATCTACTAAACTTTGCTCCTCTCCCTTTTTGTTCTTATCTTTCAATATTGCTGTAGTGCATTGATCCTTGACTTTGTCTTTCTGCAGGAAAAAAAATCTTTAGTAGTTATTTCCTGTTGTTTCAGTACAGTCCTTCCCTTGAAGAATTAAAGGAGAAGGTTTGGAGATTTTCGAACACAAAGGATTTGATGATCACCTTGCATTACTTTGAAAATCACATATATGTGGCGAGGAGATCAGAGAGGGTTCACCTGCAACTGGAAGCAGGAAAACATTACTTGCTTCACTGACACAGCTTTCTCTGTAACAGGGATGGCAAAATTGTTGAGAGCTGCCCCCTATCCCCCCTATTCAGGAAAACAAAACTTATCCTGTCATCAACCCATGCAAACTTGACCTATGTTGTTAAATGACAGCCTACTGTTTCGCATTAATCTTCCAGGGAAGTGTGCCTCTCCCATTTTGTAATATCACGCACCTTATCAGTTTCCTGTCTTTCTTCCCTTGCTGAAGGGTATATTATGACTATTTAGACTGTTATTTTAAAACATAAGAAGAGGCCAAACCGTGATGCATTTAGCTACCTGTTTGCTAGATCCAGACTGATCTGTTTCTYATTTCGTTGGTAGTCTCAAGCTACAATAAGGGAGAGGTCCATCTGGGGAGGGACCTCACCTTAGGTGAGTTCTGAAAGGCCTGAGAGCAAAAGCTTGAACAGCTTTTTCAAATTTCAGCACTATTTGTTGCAAAGATGTCGTGCCCAACCTCTAACAAGAATTTATTAATGCTATAGCAATGACCACATTAGTTATAATAGCAGCAAGAATGCTAGTACACAAGAGAAATAAGGAGATCATCTGGTCTGACCCCCTGCTCCGAGCAGGACTAACTTAGATCAAGTTTCTCCCTACTTTAATTCTTCTTATTTAGAAATTCTGTCTACAATAAAAGCAGCAGCAGGGAGGTTGTCTATTGGAATTAACTTCTCTGCAAAGTCCTGTGTAGCTTAGAAATCAAATTTGTGCAATTTGTGTCAGATGGTTGTTTAGCTGCCTAATCAGAGTGTTCAAAAAACTGTAAGAGAACAGTAAGATAATTGATAAATCTGGAATCAGTCTATGTTTCTTTAACAATACACTCTGATTCCTGCTTTCTTGTTTAGCTTATGTTAGCCTGCAGGATTTGGTCATGTGTCCTTTATTTAGGCAATGGGAAAAAATGTTCATTTTTCTAGTTTTCGTTCTAGAATGTAGTTGGAACCTGTCAARAGAATAAAAGCTTGAATGAATAGTCCCTTTGTTTGTTGGATAGAATTGTTAAAGTCATAGAGTAATAATACTAAAAAAGTAATAACCTCATCTTGGAAGTTTTTTATCCCAAAAGAAAACTAAAGAGGGAAACAGGGCATAGAAAAGTGAATAGATCTTCAATAGTGCCCAAGTAACGAATGAAGCTGTAGCAGTTTCAAGGTTCATAGACATCTGATCATCCTAAGGAACAGTAAAAAGTGACCGATACATAAGCCAAGTCTGAGATGTAAATATATTATTGAACCTTTCTATGGAGAGATCAACAGAAGTATTTGTATATGTTGAGACAAGTTTTGGGTTCAAATAGTCTTTGTAGTGCAAGTCTGCAACCTGAAGTTATGCCTGTCCTTTGTCTATTGATACCAAAATACTTGTTAGAATTTCAATCTGAATTAAGTCCCTCTTTAAATCTTGATTCTTCCAAACATTTAGTAGTGCAATTAGTCTGTTATGTAGGGCAAAATCCTGCTCAGGTACAAGATAATTGAGTATTTCTTGCGTGCTTGTGGTAAGGAGTACAAAAAATGTTATTACTTGCTTAATGCAATGACTAAAAATCTTTTAGAGGTGATAGCCAAAACACACATTTGATAAGGATGACAGAAATATACAAGGAAACAGTATTTGCCCAAAGATATTTCTATTCATAAATGTAGTACAATATTGGTAAACTCAGATCCTTATTTATTTTTGGTTTTTTTCCATATTTCAATGAAGAATGGGAAAAACAGAGAAAGGGAAAAGCTGCTTTTGGCTTTAAAAGACAGACTGTAGCCTTTTAAAATACAGACATTATATTCTTGTAGCAAAAAAGAAAAAAAAAAAAACAGGAGTTCAGAGCTTCTTTTGAATTAGTTTTCTTCCCTGTATTGTCCTAGGAGACCCTCAGCAATTCACTGAGGTGGCACTGCTTAGTGACCCACCAATTCAAAGCAGTGTAAAATGTGACAGACACAAAAGCTTATCTATGAAAAATCCATTTCATTTACACAGAAGAACAACAATGTTAGTACACTGACTGCCATGTATTCTCCAGCAGCCAAATTTTGTAAATGTTTTGTATGTGGTTATCTGTCTGGCTTGTGTTTTATGAAGAAAACAAGTATTAATTTAAGGATGATAACTAATTTATAGCTGTGGTCTTCTGTAGTCTGTATTGGTAGGGCTGTCTCTAATGTGTAGCTCTGTCTATGGATTGCCAGTATAAAGGTGCAATCACTCACTACAGAACAGCTGTTCTAAGCATATTCAGTGTGTATTTAAGCTCATTGAGCCTGACTTAACAACCTCATAGTCCTTTATAAGGGACTCCTTAGTAGATGTTGTTTACCTTGACTTTAGTAAGGCTTTTGACACTCTCTTCCATAACATCTTCATGTACAAGCTGATGAAATGCAGGCTAGGTAAGTGGTCAGTATGGCAAATTGAAAACTGGCTGAACTCCTCGGCTCAGAGGGTTGTGATCAGTGGCACCAAGTCCAACTGGAAACCAATCACAGGTAGATACTGAAGTGAGTATTGTTTAACATCTGCATTAATGACCTGTACGATGGGACCACAGGCACCCTCAGCAAGTTTGCAGTTGATGCAGAACTAGGAGAAGTGTCTAATACACAGTCGCTTTTCCACTGCTATTTGGAGGGACCCTGACAAGCTGAAGAAATGGGCAGAGAGAAACCTCATGAAGTTCAATGCAGAGAAGTGCAAAGTCCTGCACTCAGGGAGGAATTACCCAATGCTGGGGGCTGACTAGCTGCAGAGTAGCTTTGCAGAGAAGGATCTGGGAATCCTGGGAGGCAGTAAGTTGAACATGGGTCAGCAAGGCACTCTCATGGCAAGGATGGCCMACAGTATCCTGGGCTGCATCAGGSAAAGCGTTGCCAGCAGGTTGAGGGAAGTGATCTTTCCCCTCTACTCAGCACCGATGAGACCACATTTGCAGAGCTTGGTCCAGTGCTGGGCTCCCCAGTACAAGATAGACATAGACATACAGCAGCAAGTCCAGTGAAGGGCTAGAAAAACGATGAAGGGATGGGAGGAAGGAGGTGAGGACTAAAAAAACCCTACCTATGCTAAGTAGTAAGTCATTACTACATGACTGATACATTGTCCACTACCTTAGAACCACCTCCAGTCAACTATGCCTTATTGTGACTTCCATTATCTGCTTTAGCTCAAATTTTGGCTGCTGGACTTTTCACTCACAAAGTGTTTAAATATTTCTGAAATGATACACAGAGCATAATAAGAAAACAAATATCCATTCTCTTTGCCTCTCCTGGTTTGCTCTCAAAAACTCTCATTGCAGCTGAAAGTTCTGCATTTAACAAGAAGCTACCTATAGACTATCCCCCTGCCCAGCACGTGGAACACCTGGTCATACGATTCCTAGTGTGTCCACCAACAAGGAAGGTTGGACCTTAGCTGTAACCACAGGGATGGTTTATGGGAGAAGGAGGAACCCTGAAAGTTCTCCACAAGCAAACGTCCTACTGGGCTCAGGTACATAAGTTTTCTACATCTAATTTTACTATAACAGGTTCCACAACATGCTTGCATAAATCAAAGGCCTGTGTATACACCATACTTCCCCCCTTCACTATTTATATTCCTCTGGAATGAAAAATAGCTCACCACCTGCCTCGTTTCTGTCATAATGTAACAGGCCACAGAGTTAACACTGTCCTGATATGAACAGTAGAATAAAATCACAGAAGTGGTCACTCTTACACAACTAAGATTTTTGGCACCTTAAACTTTTCCATAAGAAATACAAACCTTTCATAAAGACATGAAAATACGTTGTTTTAAGTATGTGTATTAATTAAAAAGCAAGTGGGGCAGACTTCCCTTTCAAGCTTATATGTACTGAAATTATGGAACCGTGTGGGCAGAGTATAAAAATTCAATATTTTAGCTTATTTTTAAAGTAAATTTATAGGAATGATGAATTTCTACTGTTCACATTGAATCTCTCTACAAAATGTGTTTTCATTCTGATACAGAGAAGAGCATGGGACTTCTCTTTCAGAAAAATAAAGGGCTAAGAGAGGAGATGGAAAAAAAACATCAGGCAGCAACAGTGGTATCAGATTAAAGAACTGGCATAAGTTTGATATCTGAAAGTAGCAACAGTTTTAAAATAACATTAAACCCACTGCTTTCAGGTAAATAAATAACAAATTTTGCTCTGACTCCAATCAATCATTAGAAATACTCAGGAAGCTTTTAACAACTACTGCAGATCTCTGCAAATCTGTAAATAGAATTCGAAGTAAGTGCCACAAAGGTAAAAAGAAAGCAGATCTTGGGCCAAGAAGGAGAAAAAAAACATTGCACAGCCTCAACGACAGCAGAGGGCAGTATAAAAAATAATATTATTGAGGTCATATAAAAATAGACCAAAGAACATTTCATGCCATTTGCAGCCTGGAACTCAAAAACATCCATGTGCTACTTAAATCTAAGGTTTATTACTTCTTGGGTTAAAAATGAAGGAAAATTCTGTGGATAATATTCTAAGTATAAGTGGCTTTAATTCAATGAAATCAGTCAAATTTAAGGATTATGATAAAGTGAAATCCAAAAGATAACAAATGTTATTGATTAATGCGTATATGACAGATAGCAAGGTCAGTAAGCTGAAAAATAATGCTTCGTCAATTGAAATTAATTTGGAAGCTTTGGGGAGTCAACAAGGGATTGCATTAAAAATCCCTGTATCAGCTATTTATATGGTAGTCTTTAAAAAAAGGCTAACAAATAACTGAGCCATGGAGAGCTGGTTGAGTTTGTTRCCTTGTGGCAGTCCCCTATTAAGATTCCCTGATGGAGCTGTGGCAGGAAAGTTGATTCAGCCTATTGTTATATCTGGTATTGCATTAACAGAGGAATTTGGTTCAGTGATGCATTGTTATTTTTCCATTCGAGACTAATTATATCCATGGGAATGAGCAGAGACTGCATGATCAGGGTCAAAATCCACTGCGCGCCTATTCCCTGTTAGGGCTGTTCCATTCAAATCACGGTTTTGTCCAAATTACTAGTACTTTCTATTATCTCTTTGGAAATCCATTCCACAGCATAATCAATGCAAGTATCAGGAAATTTCCCTTGAATAACGACCTCAACCCAAATTAGAGAGAGACATGTTTAAAAAGCTTCTATTTTGTTCAAACTTGACTTGAACTACTCAATGAACTATGTAATGCAAGTAACTTTCTTTCAAATTAGGGCACTTAAGCTTTTTCCTTAGAATTACTGTGTCATTGAGACAAACTAGATTGAAGAGGGAGTTGGTTAATGTCTAATAAATACATGCTAAATAAATTAATAAAAAGATGACTAAAGGTGGATGATGCCTAAACATTAAATAATGCACTGTTCGCACTTGTCATACAAGAGCTCCATCTGCCTTCCAGTTTTGGGTACTGCTGCAGAACCCAGAGTTTTGTAAGCAAAGGCTTAGGATTAAAAGATACCAGTACTGTAATGAGTAACTCTAGTTTTGTTACACTCAAATAACAGAGCTTTGCTACCACACCAAAATTACTAACTGGAGGTTAGTCTTAAGATCCTTTAGACAACAAATTTTTTTTGGCATCAGTAAAAAGAATCTTCTAGTGATTTTTTTTCTAAATGATGTAAGAAACAAATCATTGAAGGTATGCATAATAAAAAAAAACTGTTGAAAGCAATAGATCTTAAATTTTCAAATCTATACTAATTGAGATCTTGTATCACTGTGTATATGAAAGCTGTGTATACCAAAAACGCTTTATCTAAGATATTGCAAAATGAAAACATAAATAAGTAGAATTAATAGATATGAAATTCTGGAAGAAAAAATGCAAACTAAAATTCTTAGTAGTGATAATCAAACCATAGCACATATTGTGTCTCCAGGAATGCAGAAAAGTTTGTTTCTTAAAGTCTCAATTTGTGGACCCAGTGATGACATAAGATCCTTAACTTTTATTAGAAGAAAAATAAAAGTAACTAGTTCTCATAAAAGGCTAGTTTTCCCTTGTGAGGAAAAAAAACACCCTTATTGTCTCTGAAAGCAGAAAAATGTAATCATGTACTGATTTACATTAAGTACTTCTGAAGTTAGGTAATTTTCTACAGACAAGCAGGGGACAAAAGGACAGTGAGCCCCCATACTGGAATCCTGCCCTCTAAGGGAGAGCTCTGGCATTTTCCCGGACAGTTTCAAACAGCCTTGTAAGTTATCATTAAGTGACTTCTTCCTCCTGACCATGGAAAAATCTTTCTCTGGCTGCTAGGTCTGACAGCTTTAACAGTCTATTGCATCATTACTGCCTTCCACATTAGTACATGTCATATACTAACAATCTAACCCACACCAATATTTCAGCAAACAGAAGCTAAAGAAGGCTGAAATTGTTGGCTGCTATTGTGTGCCTAGGTGATTCCTCCAGCCTATGGCTCTTCCTTGTACCAAGCATAACTGCATGGCCTCCAGTTTAGTGACAGATGTTTGCTGGACTGTAATTCTCAGAATATAGCGATGTCCAAGAAAACCTGTCTAATAGCACCTGTTAACATGCTAGAGAGTATAAGCTTTAACATGTGCTATCTGGCAGTAAAGGAGAAACAGTCTTTTCCTGCCACTAATCAGTCACACTATAGTTTCCCACTTATAAAACTGACCTTTGTTTGGCTGGTTAGTGAATGTTTGGAATATTAGACTCCAAGTTTACAATATCTAATTTAATGTGCATGATTCAGTATAAATCGTATTCACAATACTGGCTGGAAAAGATGGAAAACCCATTATTATTAGGGAGGCTGAACCTCAAAATGTTCAGAACTAGAAGTTCAAAAGCTCAGTAAGACATTTTGGACCTCCTAATTCTCCAAAATTCAGAGCTATACATCTTGTCACAAAACCTCAATTAAAAAAAAAAWTTTATTCATGTTTCTACCAGTCTTACCAAAGCAAAGCAAAAGAAAATGGTTGCATACAACCTTGCTATATAGTCTAGAGCTAAATCCGTTTGCATCTTCCTGACATTGCTAGGCTCCAAAAGGTGACTACCTTATGTAATAAATCTGGTAACATATCATGATCCATCTTTATTCAAGCTATATTCAGTTGGATTGCATAACTTTGGCACAATCAGAGAAATGACTGATGGAGCTGTGCCCACTTACCTCAGTTACTGGACTTCTTCCAGCTGACCAACTGATGAAGGTGGGTCTTCACGACACSGGCAACCGGAAATTATATAAATATATCTACTTCTACAAAGTTGTTGCACTTCAGTACAAGTTTCATCATTTGTTTATGTGGGCGCAAGTGAGATCAGGCACCCTTCTGAGAAGATGTAAACCTCAAGCCTCTCTCTTTATTGCTCTCACAAGCACAAAATTAAAAAGAAGCAGGTTAGGGTAAAAAAAGAGCAACAATATACTTAGTGAAGGGCTTCCCACTAGTCTCACTTTCTAATTAGGAATGACTTGGCAACTGTGAAGTAACACTCCCTGCAGCAGAGGATCAGGTTCCAACACTCACTGTTCTGCTTATCATTTTTAGCCTTCTGACTACACACGCAAGACTTTACACCTGTGCTGGGCAGGATAAAAACTTCAGATATCGGCTTTCAGGTCACAGAGATCAGCGCTTTCTAGAAGTGCTGCATGGTTTGGTGACATAAGCCTGGGGACTCTGATGGCATCAATCAGGAAAGAAAAAACGGACTTGAGAATGATAGGATGTGACGACTGTGAGCTACTCGAGCCAATAGAGAAACCTGAATGACTGCTTCAGTAGGGTAGACATAGGATGAAGTGATGTGTGAACACTTGCAACAGATTGGGAATTCCTGTGGACACCATAAAGCAATGAGGTAACTGGCACTGACCTGTATGAATCTGATACAGTTCTGGAACAGGTCACAAAAATGTAATACAGTTGAAGTGGTAAGGTTGGTTGTTTGTCTTGGTGAAGAACAGTTCACCTCATTTCACAAAGACTCTTCTGCCCATCGGAAAGTAGCCTGTAGGGAATCATAAGCATATCACTTCTTACTTGCAAGTCAGAGAAGACATTTTAGAATACTGCTAGTAGGACCTTCTCACTCAGAGAACAAAAGAGGGATTTAAAAATCCCAGCACTTTGAAATCTTCAGTTTTAAAACTCCCCACTGAAATATTGACCACCTCAATACCTATTACATATCATTAACRCCCTTAATTGTTTCAGTGATTCTAAACTGCTCCTGCAGCACTCAGTTARATCTGTTCTCATGACAAAAAGGGACCAAAGACACTTAATTATTGCTCTGATCTCTACCTCTTTTGGTTGTGTGAGCAGAGAAGAAACAGACAAAAATCTGTTCCCCAAAAAAGCAGCATGCAGCAGTCTTATCTCTATCCATGTTATTGACCCCAAATGAAACCAGAACAGCATTACAACATATGTATAAATAAACAAATTAAGTATCCCGGCTATGACAGGAGTAGTTTCTCAAGGGAAAGCTTCATCCTTACCATCTGTACTTTAGTGGCAGAAACTGCTTTCTCCCCCACGCTATGCTTCTGTCCAGACCAATGACCTCATTTCCTGGGTAAGAACTTTAGGTTTGACCCATCACTGAATTCCCTCCAAATGGGAATGCGTTGCTAACAGCTAACTGTGCTCATATTCAATTTCTGTGTTGGTCTGAAATACACTTTGAACTCAGACATTTATAATGTGGGACTGAAGTGACATTAAGAAGTGTGATGTAATTGCTGTTTTTAAAACAATGGTGGTATAGAAGAAGGCTACATCCTGAAAATTAACATCCTGCTGAGAAAAACACACAAGTGCAATTGACTGCAGTAAGAAATAATGTGTGCAGTATGATATGATAAATAGGGAAGATATAGAATTTTGAAGGGCAAATCATTTCAGCTTGTATTATTTCAACAAAGTCCAGCCTATTTATCTGAAAAAAACACTTGATAAAAGATTGCAAGTGGCAAGTAAGACTGAGATAGTACACTTGTCAGAATCAGTTAATGTCTTTCCAAGTATAGGGAAATGACAAATGAATTAATTCAGGATGTTTGTTCTTTGTTTAGACCAGAAGAGCTACACAAGTCTGCACAAAAAAATCTTAAGCTTTTTCTACATGTTGCTTTGCTTGAAGTGAAAGTGCTGTGAATATACATGAAAGGAAATACTTCTGCAAGATACTCAGCTTCTATGTTCAGGTTCTTGGTACTCCTGCAGACATGCTACATGAATCTTGCTGTTTAAGACAAGTTTATGGGGAATTTAAGAGGATTTCTCTAGCTGGGATTCCTTTTAAGGTAGCTTGTGGGGTTGATCTTCAGCAAAGAAGTTGTAAACTCCAGTAACGCTAAATATTCTGAGGGAGTTCGCTGTCATTAACAAAGCAGAGACCTTCCCTAGGACAGGATTTATGCACTGGGACATCACAATAAATTTAAAATTAAAATGAACTGAGCAACATGTAACCGCTTACACGTTGAGCTGCCACAGATCTGTTTTAACCAGACCAACTACTGTGAATAAAAATGCGCATGCTTGTGCACACGCTGTAGGCAGGACTGCCCTAGTCTTTTGACACAGAAGATAAAAGCTAGCGCTCRTCCATTACAGTCATACCTAAATTTGGCTGGGAAGATGGTCTCTGACCACCAGTTTTATCTGCAGGTGATGTTTTCCTTCAAGAGCTGGCGTGCCGGGGTTGCAGCTGTGCACAGCTGAGGCGATGGCCTGCCCCCACTGACTGGCAACGGCTGAAGCGGCCCTGCTGACCCTGCCACCTCGCCCCTCCGTGCCTGGCGCCGCACAAACACCGGGAAGGCATGGGAGCCTACGCGCTCCCTGAGGAGACCCGCCGGGGGGAAAGGCAGCGGCGGGCGCACAGGTGCAACGCCGCGCGCCGCGCCTCCAACGGCCGCGCGCGAGACAGTGCCCCGCAACGACGCCCCCGGCGCGCGAGACGCTGAGAGAAGCCGCCTTCCCATTGGCTGAGGGCGGGAGCCGAGGTCGTGAGGCGGGAGAACTTCTGATTGGGTGAGCGGTATTATGGGGGGGATAGAGAGCCGCATGATTGGGCGAGGGGCGGGCGCGCGGGTGCGGATGGTGGGGGGAGGTGGCGTTGCGGCCGGGCCGTCTCGCGAGAGCCGCGCGCGGTCTCGCGCGGCGCTGTCCCGCCCCCGGGTGCTTGGGCCGGCGGCGGCGGGCGGCGGCGGCGGCGCCGGTGAGTGACCGTGCCCCGCGGGGCTGCCCCGGCGGGCCGCGCCCCTCCCGCCCGCAGCGGAGCTCCCGCGAGCCCTGCCCCTTTCCCACCCGCCCGGCGGTGCCTCCCGCCCCCTCCCCACAGGCTTCCCGCCCCCGGCGGCTGTGGCGACCCCACTCTCCCCCCGTCGGGACCGGCCGGCCCCTGTTGTCCCCTCACTGCCCGGGACAGGCCGGTCCCTGCCCGCTGCCGAGACAGGCCGTGCCCTCCGTGCCGCCGTTCGCTCCCTGGGGCAGACCGTTCCCTCCGTGCCCCCTTTCCCTCCCTGGGGCAGGCATTTCCCCCGCGGTAGCAAGCAGTCGACGCTCCGCCGGGACGGCCCGCGGGTCTGGCGGGCTCCCGAGCCTCCCGGCGGTGTCCTGTTCGCACGCCTTCGCTTCGCTTCGCTTCCGCTCGCGGATGCGCGCAACCGTGCGAGCTTGTTTTTGTCTTCTCCATCCTCTGTGGAACAGTTGTTTTCTCCCGTGCGTGAGCTGAGCCCTCGCAGCCCCATCATCACCGTGTGTGTGTGTCCTCGCCTTCTCCGCTCGGTCAGAGCCTGTGATTGTGTCCGCTTCTTTTTGGTAGTGTTGAGTCTCCTCTCAGGAAGGAGATTAGTTAGAGGAAAAAAAATTGGGTGATTGTGGAAGTGAGTGGGAAGATTTCCTTTGAAGTAAGAGCCAAAACAGAGTGGGTTTTGACTGGCCTCTGCATTTCTGGGCTTGTGTATTCTGATCTTTGTATCTGTGTAGAGTTACAGCTGTATAAGAATAGTCCATGTGTGCAGGACATGTAAATAGCTTACCTGGACATGTAGGATCACTCTTGGATATTTATGTATGTCTCATGGCTTTCTTAGCTTTTAATTAAAAAAATCAAAGCTAAAAGCTGTGCTTTCAAAGGGAAGAAGTTGAGAGAGTGGGGCAGAATCCACGCACAAGCAGTTAATGTGTCCAAAATTGTTTCACTTATTATCAGGGAAAGATGGGCTTTCTTTTATCATTTCTTCTGTTGTAGCACTCAAATACTCTCAGACTATGAACTTCAAAATCTTTATTTTTTTTTAATTTTTTTTTCCTTTTATTATTTTAACAATAATCACAGTTGTGAGATTGGGAATTGGGAAATCTTATTTTTAACTACTTATAAGTTCAGAGAGTTTTTGTGTGTTGCAAGTGCTCTGTCTATAACCTATCTCCTAAAGATGTCTAATGGAGGCAGCTATTTGTTATAGTGGTGGTCCTTCTCATATGAATACATTTTAACCAAAGTTACACTGGCACTTCTGCTTACAGAACTGATCATAACGTTGCTTGAATTGGAGGTAACTGATGACTAGAAGAGGTTGCGCGATGCTACCTTGAACTTGTGATTAGGAGTGCTCTAAGAAACTAAATGCTGTGTTCCTGCAGAAGGGCATAGATTGTTGGTAAAAGCTGCTTATCTGGAAATCGCAGAATTACTGAAACTGATAAGGTAGTTTGATTTACATGCACAGTATGTGTGTGGATAAGCAGTTTAATTCACAAGCACTACCTTATAATCAGATAGGTTTGTTGTTGATAGCTGAGAATCTTTACTTTTAATATCTGTTATGATTAAAAATCTCTCCTTCAATAAGGGAATGAGCTAAAATAGCTTCCAACTGAAAATTTTCCCTGTAGTTTTATATGGGAAAGTGTACCAAAATTTCATAGCATTTTTGTCATTCGGGCATAAAGGCTACAGGAGGGTATTTTAATCAGCTAAAGATAGGAAGTTCTGTGATAAAATTGTGCATTTTTTTATGATCCCTTAGTAAATGGGTTCCTCTTTTAGCTCACTTTATAGAGTAGATGTAGAGCATCTGATAATGATTAACAGAGAGAACTTTTTGGTGATACCAGCTTTGACTGTATTACCTGAAGGGTCCATGGAAAATGGAAGAAAAAAAGAGCATTATGTATACCTTAATATCTTGTTAGTGCCTGTTTGAAAACACACTATGATTTTATCCAGGAAACAATCAAAGACTCGCTTTAGCTAAACTGAATGTTGAAGTTTTACATTCTTTATTCATTTATTAGAAGGAACTACTGTGTTTGGACAGATTATCCAATAATATGTTATAACTAACACCATGAAAGAAGGCATTGTGTAAACTTGATGTTTTTTTTCCCCTTCTTGTTATCTCCTAGAAATGGGTCTGCTTTCAGAAGATGCAGTGCACTAGATGTGGTGCTTGGAACAGAATTAGTCATGGCATCAGAACTATGTAAAACAATCTCTGAGGCAAAGCTCGAAAGGCACAAGAACTTATTCTTAAATTACCGAAATCTGCATCACTTTCCTTTGGAGTTACTGAAAGATGAAGGGTTGCAGTACTTGGAGAGACTTTATATGAAAAGAAATTCCCTGACCACATTGGTATGACCACCTCTTTATCGTAATGTTTACTCTCTGTATGTTTTAGGAATTCTGATTTTGGAACAGAAAAAAAATGATTTTTTTTAAAAGTAATATTTTAGCAAATCTGATCCTGAATGGTGTCAGCCATTGTGAAATTTAAGTATCATGTTATCGGTATCAAGTATCTGGTTACATTATGTTCAGAGTTGCATAGGTAATGTAGAGTAATAAATGAAAGTCTATGCCCTGTTTTATAGTTAACCTTTTGAAGCTCTGTTTTTTTTTCACTGTTACAGATCTTGCTTACAGTCTCAGTGTTAGGCCTTTGTATTGTTAGGAGATACTGTGTAGTCTAGTCTGCATTCCTTCATTAGGCTAAACAAGATTTGCCTTGGTGTGTGTCTAATTTTAAAACTCAGTAAATCCCATGGACTAATTCAAAGCTGGCTTGTAAGGTGCCTATGAAAGCTTGTGTCTGTGGTGAGGTGCCATTGATAACCTGAATAAAGTAATACCAGGGCTGAAATTGTGTATGTATATATATGTATATACACACACTTTCCTCCTTCCTTGAGAATTCTTCAATGAAGGTTTCACTTCATGGAGCAAAAGCTGGAAGAATTCTGAAGTCTTCGTGCCTTTTCTTAAATGAGTCATTTAAGTTTGTATGTACTGTAGAAAAATATTTTGGCAAACTTTGGGCAAGTCTTGGGCTCGATGATTTGATAGACACATAAGATTCATGGTAACAAATTAGAAATGACTAAAAACTTACTGAAAAATGTAGGCAGCTGTGCTTTGACACTTCTTGAAATACAGTGATTATTTAGTGGTGTTAGGCTCATGAAATTTGCACTGCTCAAAAGATGAAACAGTGATATGAAAAGTTTGCATATCACTTTCCTGTATGTCTATGTTAAAGCCTTCTTTTTTTCTTAAAGCAATTATAGATCAGAGACCAAAACATTATTTTACCAGTTAAAATTTAGTTTTATTTTTCTTTTCAGTATTTATTAATACTGCCAGCCCATAGATGTGAAATATGGTGTAACTAACCTTGATTACAAAYGAGCTCTGTGTAGAGAGAGACAACTCTGATCCCATACTGCTCAGAATTGTCATCGAGGCATGGGATAGCAGAACTGAAAGAGTACTTAAAATGTGGATAACACGTAGGCAAGATGATTTGCAGGCACTTTGAAGCGGAGAATTAACATTCAAAAAGGTCTGGATAAATTGGTCATAATATAACTTGGTGGAATTTCATTCAAATGCATAGCACTATCTCTAAGAACTAGACATGTAAAATTGAATATAACTCACTGAGCATCTATTCTGCAGAATAGAGATGGTAAGGTGTAGTAGACCAAAATAGAGCAAGTCAGCAGGATGTTATAAAGAAGGCAAATGCCATTTGAGGACATAAAGTGGTTCACAGTCTCTGTTGTAAGCTGATAGAAATAATGCTTGAGTACTATTCAAGCATAAGCTGGAGTAAGGTTTGCAATCCGGAGTTCCAATTTACTCATGTTTTTCATAAGTATGAAAGAATCTAGAAAGCAGCAGCAAAAATGATTTTTGGAGAATGTGCTATGAGAAAAGGTTGAGAGATTTAGGTTAATTCCTCTTGCAAAAAGAGAAGATGGAGAGAGGTAAAAATGGAAGGAGGAGGAGAGGAACACAGAGGGGAACATCAGTATGTGGTTTTTTTGTTTTTTTTTTTTTTTAGAACAATTTCTTTATAAGAACTTTGCTTTTTAAATGTCCACAGCTGGTAGGTCAAGTAATCCTCTCAGTTTCAGTAAAGAAATGGCTAGATACATGTAGAAGAAACTCAGCTGAGAATAGCTGAGAACTGCTATACTACTACTCCAGAACTGCTGGAGGCTCTTAAATGAGAAAAATGTACGGACGTCTTTGAGGGATGATTCTGCATCAGAAGGTGATAT
This sequence comes from Rhea americana, assembly GCF_003343005.1. Classification (NCBI taxonomy): domain Eukaryota; kingdom Metazoa; phylum Chordata; class Aves; order Rheiformes; family Rheidae; genus Rhea; species Rhea americana. The sequence continues at coordinate 1,407,608 of NW_028186401.1, read as the reverse complement.
GGAGATGTGGTTTTAATGTCTCTTTCAGTCTTGTGCTGCTTTGATTCTATTCAACATGATGAGCATTACCTCATCCGTATATCCTTCAAATTGTATATAGATTATTGGCAATCACTGAAATAAAGAAATATGGTTCAGAATTAGTTTTGATAAAGTAAGGTGGTACTTTCTTCTCTATCCCATGAGGTCTTTCTTTCTGAGTTTTGAGAAATATTGACTGAATCAGTTTTTGCTCCTCTTTGCTCTTGTAAAATTATTCCAGTCTTTGATGGATGACTCCTATGAAAAKGTACAAAATGTCTGGGCATAGGTAAACTGTCAGCCTTTATGTATACCCTGCCTTAGAATAAATTTTAGTTTTGTCCTTACAAGATGAAAATAATAGAGAAATATAAGATAATGAATGAATCAGGGAGCTGCATAACCCACCTGTAGCCCAGGATCAAGTCTTCCACTCTTTCCTCATTTAATGTTTGACTTCTAGCATTAGCTTTCCAGTAATCCCATTTCCCCATCCAGAAAAAGGAAGTAACAGTTTGCCTTGATGGCAGTGTCAGAACTGTGATCTAGCCACATAAACAATCGGTCATTTATAACTTAAATAACTCAGAATATGTATTAGTGTCCAATTACATGTATTGGTGTCTAATTGAGACAGATCAGCATGGTTCACTTTGTCAAAAATGCCATATGGATGTGAGCAGGAGGGAAGCTGCTTCAAATTGACAGAAATGATGATTAATTTATCATTGTTATTTGTAGTCCTGTCACCAAAAGAGACTGGAGTTTGTATGTCACTGACTTCTACTTTTCAATGGATGGATAATGTATTGGTCTTTTGATCTTAATTTCATTGTAGGATGTTGTATTAAATAAACTCATCTCAAACCATCATTCTTATGGTGCTCAGAGATAAGCTTGGCTCTCTTACAGTATGAAACAGTCAAAAAAAAAAAAAAAAAAAGAATACAGTGTTTACAGTGTTCGGGTGTAATGTGGAAATAGTTTGTGGATGTTTCAGATTAGCATCTTTGCTCTGTTGAAGGGTTTCAGACAACAGTGAGATTTTTTTCAGGTTCTCTTTGCTTTTAAGTTAATTTTTGTGTGTGTGTGTGTGTGTGTGTGTGTGTGTGTGTGGTCAAGCTAGTTGTGGACTCTGTATGTTTTCCTAGCTTAAGCTTTTTCCTTTGATCAAATAAAATTATGTGCTGTTGAGAGAAGATAAATGTACTGTAAAAAACCTTCCAGTAGGTGGCAACAGCTGCTTAGGTATAGCTTGTTTCTTGAGTCTTGACATCAACTGGTTCATTTGCAACTGGTTAATTTGTTCTGGAGTCATCATTTGCTGCTCCCTAGTTAAAAACAAAATAATTTTTGTACTCAGATCTAGAATGTGACATCTTTGTTACAGATGAATAATATGACATTACTATCTCAGGCTAGCATATTTCTCCACAATGAATTTATAACCACAGAGTTAAGTATTTCATGTGAGAATATACCTTAACTGATAGAAGTTGCTGAATTTCTTAATGGGAAATTGACCATGTTATTGAACTGCTTTCAGGTTTGTTTGTCTGCTTATATGTATATTGCAAACAGTTTTAAAAATGGACTTTTTAATAAAACCGTGTCTATGTTTAAAGTAGATTTCCTCAGTAATGAAACTGTTTTAACCTTGAATAACTTCCAGTATGATTATCAACGTGAGATTCAGAACTCAAGCTAGTTTTGTGGTATTTGTTCATGGTTATAAATGCCAGCCAGGGATCAGTTAAGAGATAGAAAATGATATGCCTAAATAATACATAAATATGAAATCTAGTTTGACGGGCTACACAAACAATCTAGATCATTTCCCAATTTACCAGCAATACAAAATAAAACAAGCTATGTAGTTAGATATCTTGTATAGTTTCTGTTCCACCTTAAATCTCACAGCAGCTTCTTAGCAGTCTCTCTGCTTTCACTAACTCAGTTATTTTAATGTATTTTCTAAAGTAAGGTTATGGTAATCCATCTTTTCAGCCTCAAAAGAGACTACCATTTGCTTGAGGACACATTAATGTAATTTCTAGGCTGTAGTTCAGTTCCAGTAATGAATTGCTCATCCTTGGTATTTCTCATCAGTACAATCTGGGATATATGTGGGGATTTGGAAATGGGGCATTGTGTACAGGTTCCTTGTTGCAGTTCTTTGTGCCTAGCTGCTAACATGTTTTAGCATGGTTATTAAAATGAGTTGGGCACACAATGTGTGTGTGGCTAGGTTTTGTTTTTAAACCTAAAAAAATCTCTAACTCTTTTTCAGCCAGAAAACCTTGCACAGAAGCTTCCAAACCTCGTGGAATTGTGAGTTTGTGTAGGAATTCTAATTATTTTTATTATGCTTCTGCATCTTATTTTAAAATAATTTTGGAATGTATTGCTTACACATAACATACTCTTAAAAGTGAACAGTTTTATTGGAGAGAAGGGTCATTCTTTGTGTGTGTGTGTGTGTTTTTTTTTTTTTCTTTAGGACGGACATCCAGATGTATTCAGTCCCATGTTAATATTTTTTATATTATTTCTTGTTTATTGTATAACAAGAACTGTTTTGCAAGTTCTTACACTGCTAAGGAAAAATAACTTTCTCCAAAAGTCCTGTGTATGCTGTTGTCACACTAATCACAGACCTGTTGTCACTGGAACCTCCAAACAGTACGGTCAGATGGCTGCCACAGAGCTGGAGTGACAGGTTACTGCCTCTGACCCATCCCTATTTGCTTATTTCCACCTCAGCTACTAGTGGTATGACTTCAATCCTGCTGTTTGTAATAGTAATTTTTTGGAACCATGTCAGAGATTGTCAAATAGGAGCAGGAATGAGCAAGTAGGGATAGTAATCATTTAATGATGTTTATTGTAGGCAAATAGTTTATCCAGTCTTGCCCAAAGAATGGAGTCACATAAATTATATTATTTTGAAAATCAACTTTGAGTTGTAAGCTCGCGAGTCAGTGGTTTCCTCCTTCCCCTTTTCTCTTTTAAGGCTCTAATTTTCCTGTACAATAGGATTGGGGTTTTTTGTTTTTGTGTTTTTTAAGAACTTCCTCTTTTTCCCTTACAATTCATTTGACTCCCTTTTAGTTAAATAATTAATGGACCATTCATTTGTTCATGTAGTAGAATATTTGAAACAAGGAGGTATATATCTGAGTAGCGTAATACATTCAGCTGTCTGATCTTGTCATCTTAATTTGGCCCTTGAAACTGCACCTTTCTGGTACATGCGACCACAAGATAATTGAACTGTTTTGTAGGTCACTGCAGTCTCCAACTTGCTTGAGAGGCAATCTTGTCTCATCATGCCTGAATCTTGAGAATCTGCATATGCTCTGAAGCAGTAAAATACTCTCATATTTGATACAATTAGTATTTAATGATTTGCCATGGGGCATCAGGAAATATCAATATTATCTGATGGCACCTTTAGGAAAACCTGCCTAAAGTCATAGATTCTTAAAATAATCTCTTCCAAACACCATAATGCAGGATTCAGTAGACCTAATTATTATGGTTCAGCAAGCTTAGTTGTACCTGTACATTCTTGTAGTCTAGAGAGAACTGAACTTGCCCTGCAATTCAGGTAGTTCTAATAGCTCAAGTCAGTTTTTGATCAGAGAGTAAGAGCTGTTTTGTTGACAGAAGTGAAGAGAGAAGAAAGATTTCATTTTAAAGAGCACTTGGTTACAGTATTTCTAAACTTTGAAAGACAAACTTGATTTTTGAGCAAATGAAAATCTGTTGCAATTTCACCATATGCTTTTAAAAGCTTCACTATGGTCTGCATTTCTTTGTATAGTATGTCCCTCATGCAGTGACTCTTACATAAAAATCCTCATAATACACGTTTTTTTAGATTGCTTCTATCCATGAAATGGTCACAACAGTTTTCAGTAGCTGCAGCTGAAAAGAATAGGAAAATTTTCATCCTTACCTTATATATAAGGAGTTCTATAAACATATCAGCTATCCTTGTGTTTGCTACTTTTTAAACAATGCTTTGAATATTTTTCTGCAATTTTTAATGAAAAAAGCTTGGCTGTTAAAAGCAGCTGAATTTATTTATTTATTTATTTATAACCTTGTTTGCCTCTGTCTCCCCACAAAGGCTCCTGCTTTTGGAAATGCTGTTTGAATAGAATGGGGAAAACTGGGCTGTGCAAATCGTTCTGTGTGTACTTAAACATTTGGGCATTAGTACTCAATATTCCTTTACAAATAGATACCAATATTTGAAAATTTGGTTACTRTCATTTGTTACAGGGCCCTTTCATTTATTTGTAGCAATGTCTGTTTTGGTCATCAAAACTAAAATGTGTGTCATCTGTTCTTATGTTAACAGTAGTGCTGGACATGCTCCACTAGAGGGTGCTGAGTATTCTTAGTGAGAGATCAGGTCCCCATCAGCACTTACTAATGATTATCTGCATGACTGGATTTTCATTTTCAAAAATGTGCCCTAGGTTTGAAAAACCCAGTTATGATGAGTAGATCATGTTTGTCTCTGCAGTCAGTTAAGGCATGAGAATTTTTTTTATATACGGRGAAAGGTGTTCATGATTGACTTGTGAGGGTTTGGGATTTTTGCTTACTGTGCATTTAGTATGAAATAACCTGTGATTAAAATATGATTCATTTTGATGGTTCTGTCTGCTTTATTCTTTTACCATCTTGTTTTCTTACAGTTTTCAAAACTTAAGCCCACTTTTGTTGAAACTGAATGTTTTGTTTCAAGTAATTGTGTATTGTTTTGAAATGAAAATGATTTAATAAGCTAAGTGAAATTTAAGTGCCTGTCTGTTGCCAGTTTGTTCAATTTTCACAGCTTTTGTGGTCCTAGAGAACAATGGCTTTGAGGGTGCTTTTTTCTTTCAATCTGAAATTAGATATTTTTGCAAACTGATTATGTAGCAGAAGTCCTTGAGGGTAACAGCTGGTATCCTCTGCTCTTTTCTCCTCCCCTTAGGTACCTTCATTCAAATAACATAGTTGTTGTACCTGAAGGTAAGTAACCTACCAGCTCACAATAAGTGGCAGGAATTATAAAATATTAATTTTTCTTCTTTGAAGAGGCATATTTTTTCCTTTGTTTTCCCATAAAACATTAAAGATTTTCATACGAAATATACCCATGTAGCTCTTGGTCAATAATATCTTTGTTTATGTTATGTTAAATTCTTTTAATGAGTTCTCAAATGCACCTAAATGCTCTTTGCTTTAGTTCTAATTGCAGAAAGTGAAAAGGCTAAATGGCACTCATCTACAGAAACAAAACTCCAGAGTGTCTTCTACTTTGAGACAGTTACCACATAGAATACTCTACTGCTTTTGTTCGTGAAACATTTGGAACCTGAAGTATCAAGAACGTATACTAGCTCCTTTTCCTTGCACTGACTGTAGAGTTGTGTGTCCAGCATCAGAAAAGCACTTGAAACTCTGTCTAAATACGTAATTTGGATAGACTGATAACAAAGGAATTGAAAAAGTGATTTTAGGGCAGAATTTTCCAAGGAAAATATAGAAGTGGGAATATCCTGTATATAACTTCCTTTTTTTTCTCCCCATCGTTGCCAGCAGTACTGTTTGTTGGCTAAATATGCGTTTCCATAAACTCTCTCATTCAGTTATGAGACTGACTTTAATACATCATAGTCTGCTCAGATGCAGGTGTTAGGTACTGTGGCTTTTTATCCTCTCCTGGTCCTATTAAGATTTTAACATTACTCTCGGGTCACATTCATGTTTTAATCTGTTCTCTCACAAGCCATTGGCTCCCTCGTTAAACTGCAGTTTTTGGACCTAAGTGATAATGCCCTCGAAATTGTATGCCCAGAGATTGGCCGCCTGAGATCTTTACGTCATCTTCGCTTGGCTAACAACCAGCTGAAATATTTACCTGCAGGTAAGTACAAATGTGCGAGGGATTGGAACAATGACAAATTCAATTTGAACTTAATTTGCACAGTCATTTGCTCTATTTTTTTTTTCTTGTCTTGCAGCTGAAGCATGGTACAGCTTGCCTTTAAAGACCAGTCAGGGATTGCTATTATACTATGTTGTGTTATATACACTCTGTACTTTAAAAATAGTAAGCCATGCTGTATGGATTTGAGGTAAAGAAAAGTCCTGAAAAATGGTTCTGAAGGAAAAGGTGCATCTATTTAACAGTCTTGACCATTGTATCAAGAAAATGTTGAACCTCTTTGAGAAAACACGAAATGCTAATGACAAACATAATTTTGTAAAATTAGAACAAACATCATCTTATCAAAATATAGAGGATTCCAGTCTTTCCTCTCTATCTTTTAGCCAAATAACCCCTTATTTGTGTATCATAAAAAAACATGTATCCAGTAGGCTTTCCTCTGGCAATTCTACCTCACTGTGACATCAGATAACAAATGTTGGTCTTAATAGTTTATAATAAAAAAGCAAAATTTATTCAAAGTAAATGTGACGCAAAGTCAAAAAGTTGGCCGTAGGCAGGTTTTCATGACTTTTTTTTTTGTCTTCTAAATACTTTGATAAGCAAAAGTAACTGATTCCCCTTCTTTCATCTCCTATCTATTCTTCCAGATGAGGAGATGACAATGATGATGATTTTTTTGTTGCTTAAATTTTGCTTTGGGTATTTGTTTTCTGATCTGTATAGATGATAAAATGTAAGGTCAGCAATTCAAAAAAACTAGACTAACTTAGTCTAACAGGATTAGCTTTTGGCTCTAATTTTAAATAAATTTTCAATGTGACCTTCATGTGTTTGTAAGTCCACATTGTATATTCTTAAGAAAAATACAGCAATTGTTCCTTGAAGTTTTGGGTGCAGAAATTGAGCTGTCCTTTCCTTGTACTTTTTGTGGCATAATAAGCCTTGTAGAACAATTCAAAGAATGATTATGATCGGAAAGAAAAAATTCTATATGACTATGTAAATCCCCTGGAATGAAATTAGATAAACCTGTTAAGCATTATGACCCAAGGCCAGTAAAATTTCCATCAATTTTTAGATGTCCTGCATTCAAAAGAAAAGTGACTTGAGTGAGCTTTATGTTCCTCAAAGATAATTTACCTTATGGTGCTGTACCATGAAAGAAAGATTTGTTCAAAGGAAAAGTGACACATTTTTGCAAAACTTCACACATTAACTTTAAAAGGTTCCAAAAAAGACTACTTTCAAAAGGATAATTTACATTACTGAAGAGTTGATCGTGAGTCTACCACATTTGATTAGGAACTGGTATTAGCTGCATAGGCAAGCTGCGTTTATTTTCTCCTGAAGAAAACTTGATGCTAAGCATCATGCGTAAGTGCATTTAGAGTTCTGTGTACCTGAAAGTTTCACATGTTTGGAAGTAATTCTACTGTTACCTACTTTTAAATCAAAGGAACCCAGTGGTATCCAGTCTGTATTGCTGGTAGTGTACTATCAGTTATTTTATTTATATATATATATATATATATATATATATATATATATATGCGCCATTATTGCTGTCATTACTAATCCTATCTGTTCAGGTGCTGTCACTGTCACCATGACTGAGCTTGTGAGTTACTGATCTGAGCAAGATAACTTTAGCATCAGTGAAAGATTTTGTGCAGCTAAACTATTGCATTATGTGTTTCCTAAACTTAGTGCTTCCTGATGCAGGCTTCCAAGGATATTTTCATAGTCTTTTCTTTGTAAAATTGTGGCGATATTTTAAAAATCTCTTTATAACAAAATGTTAAGGTATAAAAATATATTTCATCAATTGAAAAAATAGAGGAAAAATATTAAGTTTTGCTGTCTTGTTGGAAATATTTTTATCTTCAATTACAGTGGTATGAATTTTCATAATAAGATGTTAAATAGCATTCTGTCAGGAAAACTAGCAAAGTTAATAAAATAAAGCAGACTGAGTTGTAATTACACTGCAATACATTATTTTACTATGTGTCATTATTAGCTTCTTTCCTTATGGTGGATACTGCATCGCAGTGCATTGCTAGGAAAGACAACTCTTCATTCCTCTTAGTAATTTATAAAATATTAAGTAACTGTTTAAGGTATAACTTAGCTTCTGCAAATACAGCTTGATGGAATATAAAAAAAAACAATATAGTAGCTTTAGGTGTAGGCAATGGGCACTTGTGGAAGTAACCTTTCAAAAGTCGGTACCATCATTTTACCCCTGACTTAGTCCTACACAGATAACACAAATGGGCAGTGAAGTATAGATCACAGTAGAGGATCCAGTTAAGAAAAGCTGATCATTATTCACCTTATGTAAACAGATAGGCCAACCTGCAGCATAGTGATGTCACCGATAAAATACTTATTCCATTGCTGTTGACGTGTCATTCCTCTTCTCTCTCCCTTCTCAGTGCTAGGTATTTTCAGCCCCCTCAGTTTCTGTTGAAACTATGTGGAGATCTAGGAGGGTAATACTCTCTTTTTAGCAGTATCCTTAATGAACAGATACAAAATTTCTTTATTAAAACTGCCGAACAGTTGGATGGTAAAAGTTCTTGGGTATTTAGACTCTTGATGGCATTTCCCTATTGCACTACATACTTAAAGAATGATTCTTTGTTGTACCTGCTCTTACTTAACTGTGGTTGATTCAGAACTGAAATAAATAATGCAAATAATAGCATATGTTGATTCATTAACCATTTTTAATTTTTTGTTCCACAGTTGTGCTTTTAACATTTGGTGTTTAAGATTTGCCTTACAGAAATCTAACGTAACTCTTTTTAAAAACAAATGAAATAATATGTTTAATAAAGCGTTTTAAAGAATTATTTCTTAAATCTGATTGTAGGCGTTCTTCAATCCCTAATAAAGGTTGAGCTTAGTGCCTGAGACATTAAAGGAAAACCGTAGCATAAGATTTTAGCCTCTGCCTTTGTCTCTTTTTTCATAAAACTTGTGAGAATTTAATAACTTGATCTCTGGTGCTTTTCTCCGGTGTGGTCATGATTGTCCAGCTTGTATGAAAAGTTAGTTTGTGAGAGGAGATGGGGGAGAACGATGAGAATACAAGCAGACAGCGTGAATGTGTACGCCTTAGTTTCCTGAAGAAATCAGGAGGTTAGGCATGAAAATCGTGTTCCTTTGAGATTAGAAAGCGCTTGCTATGCTGTGGCACTAGTGTAGTGTAAATAATAGTTCTACCTTTGTGCTTAGCAAACACTGCCAAATCAATGTCACCCATTGATAAGATCATGTACTTTGGTCTCAAGGCACCTTGTTCAGTTGCACAGTACCACTGAAATAATGTGATTTCCTTTACACATCTTTGAAATGTTGTGAGAGATGTTGAAAGATGACTAAACTAAACCAATTGAGAACCAACAGGAAAAGACTGTTCAGAATAAGCATGTGAAAGCTGAGACATAATATAAAATTTCTGGAAGAAAATACTTTGTGAAATTCTCTTGTCATGTTCTGAATGTGTTTTGGGTAAGGTTAGTAAGACTTCTGCCTAATGGAAGTAGTTGTAAGTGCCTAGATTCTGTTGCAATCAACTGAGAAACTCTGAGAGAACTCTTTCCAAGAGTTGTGGACGAGTGAAAAGAAACAAATATTGTCTGATGTTTAATTTGTGAAGTTCTCTTGAGCTCKTTTTCATGAAAACACATAGCTTTTTTTTCTTTTTTAATTTGTAAGTCATAAATCTTGTAGCTTCTGTATTTAAGAATTTATTGATTCTTTTGTTTGGCACTGGTACATGGAATTCTTGAATATCAACTAAACTTTCTCTGAAGCTTTCTACCGTTTAACTGTACCACTTAATCCTCTAAATTCTTGAGGGCCATTGGGAAATGTGTAATGCCAGATACCCTTTTTGAAAAATTTCACACTTGCAGCAGTAAGGAAGGATAGTTATTATTTCATATCATTACAGTAGTTCATGTAGAAGCCTGGTTTGCAGAGCTGATGTTACAAAAATGTAACAAAAGAATTCCAATGAAATGTACTGGAAATTTTTTTATTATTATTATTTTTTTTAGGGGTCCCAAAGCCAAGGTTCTCTCAGTTTTGGTGTGTTACCATTTAGATTTGATTTGCCTTTATTCTCAAAAGTTTTTGATACAAACTGGTAGCTCTTCAGAGTTTACATCTCTATGTTGATATTGGTGAGTGCACATTAGACAACTAGAAAGGAGGGTGGGTTATACTCAAAGTTGGACCGAAGTTTCCTGTTTGACAAGGATTAGACTTTTTATTGCATGTTACTTGATATCCATACTTTTTAGAATGGCAAGTTGTAGCATCTTGTTCTAAGATTTAATTAAAAATGAGGTTATGTTTACTCAGCACATGTTGGAGTTAATTATAGATTTACTAAAATGAAAAGCTTAATGTTTTGCCAAGTTAAGAGGGAAAGCTAAGTAATTTAACAGAGAATAGGGTATGGTTTATAATCTGAGCCCATCTTTTGGCAAAGTTCCCATGAAGGGGAGGAGGGAAAAAACATATCAGCAATTGTCTTTCTACGGACTAGACCAAGTTTCCCTTTGTGTATGTTGTCGGGGAAATTTAAAAGTTAGTTGAGTGTATTGATTTTGAGGAGGGGATGTGTGTAGAAGGTATGAGTAGACGTTTGGTATTTGACTACCTATATGATGATATTTCTTTGAGCTGTAAACCGAAATTGCAGGTGGCTGAAGAGTATCAGCAGCTGCTGTGGCGGCTGAAGAGAGGTACAGATCTCTTTGCAGCAGTCAAATGCAGGTTTAGGAAATGCCCTTTCTTCCCCAAATAAGGAAATGTGTGGCTTCCGTTTCAAATTGACATTTCTGTATTGTCTCTTAAGACTTCTGCATATTGCTGTATTGTCTCTTTAAGACTTCTGCGTATTGCAGCCACTTATTGCCATTTTGCTTTGTTTAGGTTGAAACCAAAGGAAAACTTACTCATCTGCCTTTTGTATTTTTAAAGTGCATATTGCCATAATGTTTAGAGGAGGCCAATAGCATAGTGGGTTCTTAGATTAACTTTTCATTTTGTTTCTCCTCAACTCTCTTTACTTTTTAGGGCAACTTGCTTTAAAAATAAAGTCAGTTTAAGCCTTATTAAAAGACATCTGTAGACTTATAAAACTTGATCTTCAAAGCATTTGACAAAGATCCTGTGATGCTGATAAGGGAGTGTTATCCTCATTTTACAGACGGAAAAAGATGTTTTTAACAGAAGTGATTTGCTCCAGGCCACAGCAGGAGTCAATGTTAGCCAGAAATAGAATTTGGGTGTTCCCATTCCATTTGTTAAGACCACACCTTTTTGAGATTGTTCACATTTAATATTGGGGAAGACTGAGTCTTTCTATCTGTTATTAGAAAATTAGTAAATATCTCTAATTAATAACTCTCCTAGTTAATAGGAAATTAATGGTAGTAAGATCAGTGAGTGTGATTCTTTTTATTATTATTTTTTAAGTGTAACAGCTTACATTTCTAGAAGACTGAAAGATTCCATGAAGATGAATTTCAAAAAAATATATGTGTACACACACACACACACACACACACACACACAGATATAAAATGGATTGGTAACTTCACTGGTGACAGACAAGAAGGGTTCAATCTTTATTAAAAGTATAAATGAAACTGTAATTGTTGGATCACTGCTTTGTCTGTTTATAAAGTAATCCTAGGAATGTTAATTGATTACTGCTAAGGCTGTTTTACTTAGCAGTTTGCTTTGCTAATTGGGGGCAAGAGAAGATTTGAGACTTAAACCGCATATTTATTCTATTTTTCAAGTTGCCATAAAGTACAATATATGTATTTACTATTCATACCAGTATTTCACTGGTAAAGACCTCTTGAATACCCAACTTAGTTATTCTGAATAGAGCTCAATATAAGGTATTTCAGTAAATCTTAATTAAGAAGTTGTGTTTATATGTCTTTCCCTACCTCCCTTTTCAGTAGATTTCCACTGTTCAAGGGTACAACATGCTAATAATTCTATTCTTATTCTAGACTTTGGCATTAAAATATGTAGTTCTAACTTTTTAATTTGTTTTCCATGTTTTGATTTAGAACCCCTAAAACAAGGAGGAAATAAATTGGATTTTTCCTCTTATATTTCCCTTGTTTTTCTTATTACTGTCTCTGATTTAGGGTAGGCTTCTTGGATACTTTAATATTAAAGTTCAAAAAAAATTTTTACAGTGATTGTGACTTTAAAATCTGAGGCACAAATTAATGCAGACCCTTTTCTTTTTTCAGAGTTGGCATAACCTTAGTCCACTCTGCTTTCCTAATTTAGTAACATGTATAAAAATATGCACGACGGGACAGGTTTGGTACGCCAGGCACCAATCCAGAAGTGTGGTGTTTTTAAGTAAATGGACTTGTGGGGATTTGAGGAAAACATAGATTAGGTTACATGAGCTTTGCATTTTGTAAGTCTGTAACTATTTAAAGGAGCATGGACTCCTAAATAAAAATGTTTTAATTAAAATAATAATAATAATGTGTTGTTTTTATTGAAGTAGATTTTGATATCTAATATAAAAAAAATGTTTTCTTAGCACAGATCAGTAAAATATATGCTCTGATGAATTCTTGTTTGCCAGATTCAGTCTACTATATAAAACTGAAAGTCAACTTACTAAGGTCTACACTGGCTCTTTCTAAGCTTCTTCTTGTAGTTGTCAGAGAAGCATACTTATGAGATACCAGTTCAAATTTCTTACTTTGACTGAAATTAATGTAAGTTTATGTGGTTGTACTGTAGATTCAGAAATGTATTACTCCCAAAGCTTGGTAAATCCTAGAAAAGATTATCCAGTTGTCTGATACTTGCAGCAGCTCTAATGAATGACTATTAATTCAAAACCATATGTTTAAGGGCAACATTACACTATTTTATTTATTTTTTTTCACGTGAAAAAAATGGATTTCACATTTCTAAAATATTTAAGGCAGTAACAGACTAGCCTGATGGCTGAGATGCCTGTTTTTGTGTGCTGGAAAATCTGTCTGCTAATAATGCAATAATGATTTAAATTAATCTAGTATTTTGCAAACATGGCTCTTCATGGTTTCTTTGCCTACTGCTTCAACTGGAAGGTATAGAGGCTGCTTAGAGGAAAAAAAAATATAATACTAAGACTACTTTTTAGAAAGTAAATGCTTAGGTTCACCAATGAAAAATTTGTTTATTTACCTAAATTGATGCCATGCTTGTGTATTACTAGTTTTTTTCACATCAGGATTACTAAGGCTTCAGTAATTATGTCATCTTAACCTAGAGGTGCAATAAAAATGTCTTTAAGACATTCTTTGGATTTCTAGGAGGAAAAGATTTTTTACATGTTTTGATCCTGTGTAAATTACCATACAGCCCTGTCCTGACAGCCTGTAAGAGTTAAATTTTTTATGAGGAAAAAATTCCCCTAGGAAATCACAGAAGAGAATCATCTCTGAAGAGTTAGGAACAAAATGGCAGTGTGGATGGTTACTGACTGTCACTGGAGTTTGTGACCTAAATAGAGGTGACCACAGCACAGAGTAGTATTTTGTACAAGTGGTATTCCTTACAGATCAGCTTTCACGCATGTCCAAACACAGTGGTAGCTAYTTAATTAAAGGATATTGGGAGCATGAGATTTTATAACAAAGTCTGCATTGCTCGAAGATTTGGTTTGCGTTAAATTCTCAGGAGGAAAACTAGTACTTTTGAGTGCTTTAAATTTATGGGGAGGGAAGWGAAGACGATTTAAAAAAAATAATCCAGTAAGTTCCTGGAAATTTTCATTAAAACTTTTTTTCTGTATACTCTGACCCGTACAGTGTGTCAGAGTGAGTCATCTGTGTATACAGAGTTGTTCACTATTCTCTGTTTGTCTGCTTACCCCTTTTCATGGTTATTTTCTTTCCATAGTTCTCTGCCACTTCCTGCCTGTTAAGAAGCTTTTGAAAGCCTCTTTGTTAATATCATACAACACTAGTACACCAYGGTAGGTTCATAAAGCCACTAGATGCTGGTAGCAAAAATAGTACTACTAAACATACAGTGTGAAAAATTCTAGGTATATTACATTAAGTTTAAGATACTTTTTTTTTACTTCTAGTTCCAACATTTCTTCCAGATAGGCTTGAATTAGGCATACTGGAATTGAAATATTTCCAGAAATCAACGGAGAGAGGGAAAAAGCAACAGAAAYGATGTTAAGAAGAAGGGGYTCGGGGGAAACCCTCCCAAATCTTCCTTTCAACAATRGCCTGTGGTATTCCTCATTATGGTGTTCCTCAGCAGGTTCTCAAAAATGCATTTGTTGTGTGTTTTGTGATTCATTAATTGGAAAATAACAGGAAACAATTGGAAGGAGCTGTCAATTTAAATTTCACAATGAAAGCCATTATGTGTTAAAATATTGCTTTCTATGTTAGGCTTATTGGACTAGCAAATTCTGTCTTAAAACTTGCTATTCTATTTGAGTTCAGTCACTGAAAAAGTATGTGGAAATTAAGCTATCTTACTGAGCACTTTTTTTTGCTTAAAAAGTAAGTGTGGTATGGCTCGGTGCATCTCATTTTCAAGTACCTCTAATTTTATAAAACATATATGTTAAAACTGCTGTAGTGCTCTTTACATGTCTGGAAAAGCCATCAGGGACAAACTGAAACTAGAGTGTGGTTTCATGTCAGTAATGTGAAGGCTAAGGCAAAAACCTAGAGACCAAAGAAATATCAAGTGTTTGGGTTTTCTAATACTACTTTTGCAATATTTAAAAGGCATGCAAACCCTTTCATTAAACTTACTGTTTTGAAATCTTTTTTTTACTTCTTTGCTACATATTTTAGCAAGATATTGAAAATTTGGGATCAGTTACTGTTTCCTTAGCTCTTAAGTTTGTTTATAATGATACTTTAAATTTGGAAAAAAGTCTCTACTTCTTTGAGTTTTTACTCTATTTAATATGTGAACAGTATGCGCATATAATTACTGAGTTCCTAYATAGCTGTATCTGAGAGTAGGGTGCACTGTATCGGCATTTTAAAGACCATGTTAATTTAATGCAGTTTCTTCATAYGATCTTGGCAAATGAATGTAAAAGTTCCCTGTTTATCTGATGACTCTTGCTAGCTTTAGTGAAAGTTATGATGGCCTCACGTWTCTGGAAAAAGATGTCTGCCAAAGTGATACCATGTGAATTCTAAACATTAAAATAATTTTTACTGCACTGTACTTCTAGCAGAATGTGTTTTTAGGAGGTAAGAATTTCTCAGTGTAAAACTACATGAGACCTGCTGTTGCCGAATTTGTAATTTTCAATGATGATTTCTTGTGGAGCATCAAAATCCCAGGTTACTATGTTYTTAGTGCTTTGAAACTATCTAGCTTCTGAGAAGTGTCAACCTCTTGACATTTGTTCGACATTATTCTACAAGAGAACCTTGTGAAAGATTTCTGCACCAAACTCATTGAATCTGGCCCCACTAGTCCCATACCTTTCTACTCTTTCCTTCTCTCTCTGAGAAGAAGCWGCAAGAAACCTGATGAGGTGTAGGTGAAACTGGGATGGAGGAGAGAAGAGCCAGCCTAGTTATTAGCAGTGGTGCTCTCAAGCCTGTTGTGCTTTGAARTACTCCACTTGTGAAAATCAAAATTTTTGCTTTCCTCCTGGTAGCTGTCCCCCTCAGGGTTTTTAGGTAGGAGATAAGGGAATTGTGCCAAGATACAGCAGTCTGAGCGCTTCTAACGTCAGGGTACTTGGAGCATTTCTACATTCCTGAGGATATGGGAGCAGATTTAGTAGATCTTTGTTACAAATTTTGCTCTAACTTTAATGTTTTGATTTGACACCTTAATAATTTCTGGGTGCCCAAAATCCACCTGCTAGGTTCATCTTTTCTTCAAATGGGCTCCTGTGCCTTGTCTCTTTTTGGTTTCCTAGTTAGGCAGTAGCGGTGGTTCTGTCATAACATTCTTCCTGGCTCGTAAACTTTTCAAGGTTGGCTTGAAAAGTGTCAAGTCTTCACCATAACATGAACTCTATAAAGTACACACACTTGAGTGTGATATCTTGTTTCAGGAAGGTGGTTGTCCTGCAAAATTTCTGATCTGTTAAAGCTTAAATTAGGCAGATTATTCTGCAGCTCTGAACRAGCTAGTAACTGGTTTCTGTATTACGAGATTTGGAGCTGCCTCTTGAATCCTGGGTCATGCTTCTGTTCTGCAGTCCTTGATCTGTTAAGTCACTATAAGCCTTATTTCTCCAGGGTTTTCCTCCAGGAGGTGGTGTGGGGGGTTGAGCAGTCACTTTGAGGATGTTGAGTCCTGTAAGGAATCTTGATGAACACTGATCTGGAGTTAAAAAGTTCGTGGAGGTGTCAGATGTCTTACAAATAGCTGTAGAAGCATGGTGGAGTTATGTTGCATGTTCTTATGCCTTTTTATAGATAAATCATCAGTACTGCTGATTGCAACACATTTCRTTAAACATAAAATTGCTTAGTATTTTTCTAGTAAACTCAGTTTGAGACTTCTCAGTAAACTGTTAAAATAAATGAAACTAATATGGATGTCAATATAAAATTAAGTATTTTTTTCATTCATATCTAACTCGTGTGTCCGAGGAACCTCCAAACTTAGCTTACAAAATGTCTGCTACAGCATGTACAAAATACCAAATGGAAAGGAATTTAAATTGAAATACTTAACTCGGTACCAGAGTGAGAAGGAGTCTTTGGATCATAATGAAATTGATAATAGGGCAAAGTGGAAATACTGCTACGATGTACATTAATGCACACTGTAGCCTTTCAAATAAATGACTTCAGCAGCTGACAGGAGAAATGACAACATGATTTTTCTAGGATCTGTGAAAACAAAACCCTGATGGAATTAATCTTCCCTACTCTACTCCTCGCTCCTGCCGTTGCTTCAGCTGACACACAGGACTACTGCAAATCTCTTGACCTTTGATTATGCTCCCAATGACATGCTGAGCTGGAGGCCACAAGACAAAAGTGGGAAGTTTATGCAGCAATATATAACTTTAAAGAACATTAAGTTGTCATTGCTGCTTTGATCAGTGTTAAAGTATACTTCGATAAAACTCAGATAAAGGGCTTCAGGCTGTAGCATCAAAACAATGCGTTCTGTTCCTTTTAGTTTGAAAAATTTATGTTACACAGCCTGTTTTAAAAAGTGGAGTGTGCTTGTGAGAACTGATTAGACTTGGCACACAGACCTAAATAATGAAGGTCAAATAGAACTTGTCTTTGTTTTATGTTTTGATTATTTGAAAAATTGCATTTGAGAGGACTCACTGTGACGCAGTTATATACTTCAGAAGAACATAACTTTGGAAGTGGCTGAAGGTGTATTGAATTCTGTGATTACTCCATTAGTGTTTTGCTTTGTGTGAGTTCATGTGTACTGGAGGAGGGGAAGGAGAAGTGGGAGTTTTTCACCTGTTGGTCAGTTTTACACCTGATGGAGTTGAATGTGAGATGCAGAGAAGTAGACTACCAGGAATTTAATTGTGTTGGAATGTAATCCTGTGTTGTAGTCTAGTTCTGAGTGTTTGGAGGTATTATTTATTTATGGAAACATATTTGAAAGTCTATATAGATTATCGGAACTAATATTCCTAGTTGCTTTAATTCACATACTACTCGTGCGGACTGTAAGACTCTACAGCTCATTCCTCTATTGGTAGCTCTGGCAAATGCCCCCTTCCCACCTCTTCAAATGGGACTTTTTCCACAGTATGCTTAATCCATTATTAAGAGCACAGAAAACTCGCTGCTTTTGGATTTGATATGAGGGTTTTTCCATGTTATGGCTGTCAACAGCCATAGTCTGAGCAACGTACCTAGGGGCTATAATGAGGCAAGTTCTACTTCTTGCACAATGCATGTGTTAGCCTGCCTTTGTGCTATGAAATGGAGGGTATGGGACTTCTAGTAAGTCTCTTYCTTTTGAATGTTTGTTCTTGCAAAAATCACTTATTGCGGCTGGTTAACATATTCTGAGAAATTGAACTGAACTGAGTGATCAGATAGTGCCTAATGTCATACTAACTTTCTAAACAGGAATTTTAGAAAAAATTGGTTTTAATTCATCCRCCAGCACAATGCTTCTGCTGATGATTCTGAGAGTAAAGATCTGACTTTATTGGTTGCTTGGTTTAAGCACATATGTGATATATATGCGGCTCACTTCTGAAACTTTATAACAGATGCTCTTTAAAATACTTGGAGAAGTCTTTCTCTTAGAACTGTTATCCAAAAGCAAGGCTGAACTTCTCTAAGAGGCTTTTGAGATGCTCAGGATCCATCTCACAAACCTTTGCCAATAGCTATTCACRTGGGTAAAGAAAGATGTATATTGACAGGACTGTGACTAAAGCTCTGGCATTGAGACGTCTGCTAAGAGATATTTCATGTACAAATGTGTATGTGTTTCTGTAGAATGAAGACTTCTTTAATATGGACAATCTGTTCAATAGAGTGTAGTTAGATGCAAAGAACTTCAGCTCTGAATAGATATTAAACTGTGTGGGGAGCTTCTCTGAAATATTTCAACAGTTTGTAAAATATGTGAAAAAAGGGATTGTAATAGTAACTGCAAATTCCARGATTACATTAGAAATGTGTTACCGACTTCATTATGCTACACTGTCAAACTTTGTTTAGATGCCCTGACTTACTCCAAGAGGGCCCTAAACCAAGGTAAAGCAAGCCGTATAAGCAAAGCAGCTTTGCGGGGGCGGGGGGGGGATATGCCCCTGCTTGTTGCTTTTACCAGCATTGGTTAGATGGTGAAAAACTTCATTAAATCCTACACCAGCTTAGTGAGTTAGAGTATGCATCTGCTATGACAAGACATGGCTGCAAACCTTCTTATTAACAAAATTTAGTAGTTGTTAATGTATAGAGCCTATTCACCCGTTGAATTTTTGGAATAAAATTACCTATTACCTATTAAACTATTAAAATCATTTGCTACTTGTATTTCATGCAAAATCTGTTGCTAGTTTGAAATATTTTGATTTTTTTTGTTGTTGTTTTGTTGACACGATATGATGACCAAATAAAAAAGATAGTGCTTTCCCATCTAGACCTATTATATTTGGAAAAAATAGCTCTTGAACTTTAATTTTTATAATTTTGAGGTGTTGTATCTTCAGAAAATTGATTTTTTTTCTCATTCTCCCCCTCCCCAAACTCTTAAGCCRTTATAAACAAAGCTAGCTATGAGTATACTTCTGTATCTTTGGTTGCTTTTTTCTTTTTCCAGACTCTCTGTAAGTTATGTACAGTGATTAGCTTTATTAACGGATAGTTGATTTTATGTGTGCATTAAACAAATTGAATTTAGTAGTGGGACTTGGATACTCGGAAGAGGTTGGAGAACAAGGTTATTTGGTCTTTGGTACTGAACTAACGCAAATGTTAGTTTTGTGCAACAGAAGAATTTTAAAATACATATATTTCCATTCTGATCTTGCTGACCAGAAGTAATTTTCTTGTATCTTTCAATGGATYGGTGTGAGAGAGTTAAAATCAAAATATTGCTTATTATTGACATACTTGTTTTTACTCAACTAGTCTATTAAATGAATTGAGGCAAAATAAAATGSATCATTTACTGACACGAAATCTAAATGGAAAAAGCCTTTAAAGAAAATGTGTAGAACTGGAGGTGTTTCATGAGATTAACTTTGTCACACATGCGGAGTTTGAAAACTGATTTCAGTTAACTTAATGTTACTGCAGTAGTATTTAATATAAAGAGCCATGCTTGACTTAAGAGTTGCCAAGGCTGCATTAAATTATCTTTCCTTATGGAAGGCTTTGATGCAGAACAACTGCAAGTATACTCCAGGTGGTAATTGTTTAAGATGTGAGAGCTTTATGGACTAAGACTACTTATTTGTGTAGCTAAAGGAGTAAATTCCGAGAGTGTGGGGGGGGCTCGTTCTGGGAAAGACTGCAAGCCTTCCTTGTCTCTCTGTACAGAGCTGAAACACTATGCAGCAGTATCTCCCGCGGGTTGAAATGATACTTGCAGTTGCTCTCAGCATTTTGAAAATCAGGACACTTACCTTTTGATGTGATAGGATGTTGTTTTCTTCAATGACAATCAGAAACTGTTTAGCCCTGTATATCACTTTCTTAGTAGCCACATCATTGTAGTAGCTCCTGCCTGTCTTTCTGACTCGGYGAATTGTCTAGTCTTCTGGGTGGCCTCACAGATGTGTCTTGAGCACAGCTGAGCTAGGGAAGTGGGGAGAAGCAGTGGAAGCTCTCTGAGCTGCTGCTGCTGCCAGAAGGTGGCATGTCCAACCCTAGTTTTCACTCAAGAGGGCTGCACTCCTATTACAATGGGAATGTTTCCTGTTACGGATACCAGCTTTACCCTCAGGGAAGAGGCTTCTTTTAGTATCTCCCTGTAGTAACTTGRGTGGACATCATTTGGCCTGATATACAGTGTAATATTTTTTCCACTRAAAGCTGTAAGTCCAGAGTGAGTTTTCATCTTACGTTATGCATTTGGTTACTTTGGGGTGGAGGAGCCTTAAGAAAAGGAGTAAAGATGCATCTGTTTCCAATTGGCTGGAAACAGTTGATAGCAACAGACACAACAGATAGGTCTTTGCTTGGATTATTTTGACACTAAAGGAGTAACAGGTTAGGAGAGAGACCAGTCTGTGGAGTTGATCTGAAGTTTTTCCTTTCAAGAATAAGAAATTAAAGAGCTCTCACAGACTTTATGGTCTAGTTTGACCCTGTCTCTATGACTTCCTGAACTATGCTTAATCTCTCCTTAGGATGTATTCAGTTTTTGGTGATCACTGGTTTGTTGTACTTGYAGGGCACTGGAGCAGCCATTTTTAGCTGGCCAGATTTTTGATTTCAAATTATTAGCTCTTTATTTTATGCACTAATTTTTTCTGGAAGGCTTTTTTCATAGCTTGTGTCTTGACATTAATGCRAAGTGAACTGTAAATGAAATGCACCAGTAAAGATGATGAGACAGAAACAAAACAAGAGAAATGTAATACATCTCTTGCTTCATTCCTATTACGTTTGTTTGTACTGCCCAAGAACACCCCRGACAGGAAAGTGACTGTTCCTCAAAGCAAAGTCAGCAGTGAAAGTACATCACTTCCTAAATAACAGACTTTTTTGTAAGTCACTAGTAGATTTTTTTTCGTGCAACATACTTGACAAAATACCATTCTGTCTCTTCACATTTCATCTGAACCCCTCTTTCCAAAATTAGGCACATCATTTAATAAAACTGTAGAACGATCTGTTAATACGTTAATTTCACATCTCTTTTTTTTTGTATAGCAATAGTACCTTGTTTTGGAGTTATAATGTACTCGACAGCGTGCACTACAGCAAAATGAAAGGATGGGCTCTCTTCTGAAAAAAAGGTTCATGGCCTTGAGTTACCATTCTCTGTAAACCACTGTGTGTTTTTTCCAGTCTATAAAATGTTCTGTATTGCTGCTTACTCACTGTTTTCACCCAGTTTTCCCACTTCTCTTATATATGTTAATTTCTGGTGTTGTTATTACCTGATTTTTTTCTAACTTTTCTCACTGAGACTATCAGATTATGAAATAAAATGGAATTCCTACTTGCTTGTGAAAGCACAAGTGCAAGCTTTAGGAAACTAAGACTTTTTTTGGAATTGGAGGTTGACATTTTAAAAAAATTAACACCTTAGATAAAGGGGCTTAGGGAGGCATCTGTCTTAAAGAATGTGAGCAGATACATACCCTTAACTGTTGTAGCTTCTTCTGTTGGCATTGCACTCTATTCCAAAACTATGTCTGTTCGAATCATTTATTGCCTCAAAAGACTTGTCATCATTGGAGAAGCAGTGCACTTGTGTGGGTGATTTCTGKCAGGAATTCGCAAAAAAACCATGTAGGCTTAACAGGTGTGATGCAAGCACATTGAGGGGAGATGTAGAACAGAAGCTGATAACCTCCCCGGATCTGTGCTGTCTGTTTGGGGAGGAAAAGATTTAGTTGCTTCAGTGCTGGTGCTGARGAGAGCACGGAGAGCTGGACCGGTAAAATGCAGAAGGCTGCCAGTGTTGTCAGTTGAAGTTTAACTGTGGAAAAAGAGGAGGAACCACTGACACTTAGTTTGTGTTACTGGAACTTMACGAAACCCTCGTGTCTGAAGTCTGTTTTCAGCCACTTTGCTGGATTAATGTTTTGCAAAACGGGAAAGCCACTTTTCCCACCTTTGCGCATAGATAATGATACAAAATAAAAAAGGTTTGGTACCCAATTTGTGTGTGACAGTTAGCAAGGTTGAGAAAAAGAGTCTATTTGAGTAAATTCAATAGAATGTATTTTTCACTTCTTTTGTCTGTTTCTTAAAAGTTTTTAGAGGTGTTTTAATATAGTTTATGGCTGAAGTAGGTGAACCTGAGAATTGGGAACATCTTTGAGGTGTTACTTACATGATTGTGTTCATTTACAAAGGCAATCCTGACCTAGAAAAGCTTTTTCCCTCTTCATTCCTGCCAGGATGTTTCTGGGAAATGGAAGTATAAGTATTGCTTAAATCAAGTTTCATCAGCTGGCATACAAGTTTATGACCTAAAAAACTGAGAAAATTCTGTGGAATAGTCGACCTTGTTTAAATACAGATTATCTGTGAGGCAGTTTCTGCAGTATCACTTCCAGTCTCTCCATTTTTTCTTAAAATACAGAGCAAATGTTGGGCTGCACAGAAAAAATACAGCAAATCTTCAAGTCTGTTGTGCAYGAAAAACATAACCCTTTAAACGCTCCCATTAGCAATACAGTGGAAGTCCTGCATACAGTAGTGACAAAATGTAAATGTGATTCTTTTTACCTGCTTTTTTTTTCTGTCCTGAAATCTAATGATACCAATTTTCACTTGTGATCAAAATTTCTTGTTTGAACATGGCACAAGTAAGAGCCAATTTGTGCTAGAAAACATAATCTTTATAAGCCATGAAATGTGAGCTATGTGATAGGACAGTAAATGTAATGTAATATATAATAGGCTATTTAACTTATTTCAACCATCTTGTAAGCTATTGTCCTCCTGAGGCATCCCAGAGCTGATCTTAAAGATTTTTTCCCTTCTATCTCTTAGTTATTTTAACTTGTACTCACACTTCCTATCCAGAACAGTTTTAAACTGGTAAGAGTTAACACCTTTCAAGTTTGCAGGCATRTAGAGGCTTACATTTTTTTCAAATGTGAAAAATATTAAATTTTGTATATATGAAAGACTTAAAACATCTGTAGTTTACTGTTAAATGGTTTTACAGGTCTAATAGGAAGGTGCATCTTATACTCAGGTTCATGGAAATTGATTAAAATAATATTTCAGGGGTGAAGTATAGTAGTGACTCTTAGTATCTTCTATTTATTTTCTGTAAACGCCCTCTATTTTCTGTTTAGATCCTAGAAAAGAAAGGGGTCACTTGGTGCATGAAGTCCGGTGCATCATAGTCATAGTCAGCCAGCTCAGATCTTGACTCTCTTAGGACTCATGTCCTTCTAGGTACCACAAGCCAGAAAAAATTCCTCAATAGCAAGTAAAGACTTGTTGCACAGAAGTCTTGCAGCTTTGAAACTACTGTTTGCTGCTAAAGTTGCAGAGAGGATGGCAGACGAGAGGGTGACCCGTATATTAKAATCCTGTGGCAGCAGGATGTTAGATGGGAATGAGAATAGGRTAACAGGAGGACTATCACCATTGCCCATGCTCTGGAAGAAAATCAGCCTCTGTGGTTTCAGCCTCTTGGCATGAGGAATGTCCCCAGATTTCACAGCTAATTCAGTAGTTGGGTTGTGGCATTAGGCTTATTCTTGATCATATCCTTGGGACATACTTAGTCATCTGTTTGTGCCAGTGGTGCTGCTAGAGGAAGAAATCAACAGAGTGCCATAGTGGTGGCTATGTAGTTACATTGATTAAATTTTCTATTTTTATTTTTTTTAACACTGCCCATGTTCCTGAACACCTGTGTTTCAGATGAAGTCACTCTCTGCCTTGTAGAAAGGTATATTCACATACTTCCTTGCTCCTGCTAAAATGCTAGTTATATCTAGAAATTGCATTAGTCATTCTCCCTGGTGGCTCATTACCCTTATACTGTGCACCAGTATACCCAGTCCGTCTCTTCCTTCATTGTTTCAAGTTAAGATGTCTGACTCATATCAATTCTCATCAGTCTCAGAGTTCATGACTTTGCAATTTTTTTCCCCATTATTTTTCATTCCCTTTCTGTCACTGAAGTCTCGCTGTAGTTCTTGTGTCTCATCCTGTATGGTGATTTGGTTCTGTATTGTGTTAGCAGTACTTTAAATGTTTGTGTCATCCACAAACCAAAACCTAGTTTCTCAACCAAGGTAGAGTGGCATTTCTAACCAAAGCAGGACCCTGAGGAACACCACTAGTCATGTTTTCTCCATCTCAGTAACTTGCTTTTCAGTGTATGCAGTACTAGATGCTATACTTGTGTTACCGTACCATTAACTAAGAAATGTAGTTTCATCGAAGAAAGATAAGGTAGTATAATATGATTTGCAATTGGAAAGATCCCTGTTTTATTCCACTGTTTATGTTCAAGTTGTTGGTTACTCTTGATTACGCTTTTCCCACGAAACACCTCTTTCTGAAGAGCAGGGTTTTTTTTGGACAAAGGATACACATTTGTTCTCCAGCCCTAGGCTACTATCCTCAAAATGTCTTACTCATTGAGAATCCTCATTCCTGAGCTTGCAGTTTTGATGTATAACCCATTTTTCTTAGTATGCTGGGGCGGATATTTTTTAAGCAGCTTCATTTCATTTCAGTAATGGATGTGGTAATTTTCAAGTTCTTTATCCTTGCTCTCATGAGGTATTCTATCTCTGTCCTCATACACAGCATTATTCGTGCGGGAAAAAACTGATGCAAAAAGTTAATTTAATATTTGGTTTGTCCTGCTAATTTGTGCCCCTTGTTCACACGAGTTCTTTGTTCTATTTCTTATTTCAAGAGCTTTTATTTGTTTTTCATTTTCTTTGAGAGTTTCCGTTTTTGTGGCTGTTTCTCCTGGCAGTTTTCATTTAATTTCTACAGTCTGACCTCTAAGTGACAGCTCTGCTTGCTGATCAGTCCCTTTTTCCATTCCTTGTAGGTTCTCTGCTTTCTCTTAATATCCTGTTTTGAGGTGCATACTCATGCAGGTAGGTCTGTAGCTGTTTCCTGTCCCATTTTTTTTTCTTCTTGGATTGAAATACTAAGATAGTGTTTGATTTAAAGTAAATCTGTGCCTTCCATACACTGAAATCCAGTCGTGTATGTGTTTCATATATCTGTGGATGAAAATTTGGGTTATGGCCCATCAGGGAAAGGTGGAATTGTTCTTGAAACTTAAAGAAAACTGTTAGTTATATTTTACTTATGCAGCTAGTGAAGCCTGTACCCCTAGAAGGTTAAGGAAGTTTGAATTGCCTATGGCAATTATTATATGTTGTATAGGCTGGTTACTTCCAGATGGTGTTTTTCCTGCAATAAAACCATAGGAATTAATTTTAAAACCTGGCATTTAAGCCATCTGAACCATATATATTTTTTTTCTGCTGCTAGATAATGTTTATATAAATACARTCAGTTTTGTTAGAAGGTCAACAATTTTGGAAATTTCTTAAATTATTTTAATAAGTCACTTTTTTGTARCAATATGCTTTCTGGGGTGAGACACATACCTTTTTGGTGTTTTTTCTTTTGTAAATATAAACACATAAAAAGATAGTTCATTTGTCCCTTTCTCCAAGTAGTTTGGAAAGCTGTTGCAACAAATGCGAGGACTATTTCTCGGAGCCATGGTAATCACTTCTGAATCTTGTGTTTACTCTTCATATTAGCAAGGATGAAAAAGACGAATTAATTACTCCGAGTGCTGGCAGTTTCAGAATACAGTCTAAAGTACTCGTATGTATATGTGTGTCACTGGAATCAAGTTTCAAAGCCTGTAGGCAGGACTTTGGGTGTAAGCCTGGGTATAAGTTTCTGGGAGGTAAGGCCGTATGTGAATTTACAGTCTGTGAGATACTTCATGTGTACTATCCTGTGAGCGCATTCGTACCATATGGTCAAGCCACATAATTGCCCAAATATATGTGAAAGCAGATGGATGTAGCTGAAACACTTTGGTCCAGGAATCAACACAGTAACTTCAAGTTTGCACTCGGTGTGCCTCCACAAATCTGGGGTCATTCTGATGAGTTTAGCAAAGCTTCTAAGGATTTGCTGTACCTTCTGATGTCAAAGCCAGGCTCGGTGCAGTGCTGTGAGCTGCTGTGTTGATTTTGATAGTGTTAATCTTAATATACTGAAGCTAATATAAATTTTAAATTACACATTTATGAATTTCATTTAAACGTAATTGGAATTCTTGAGTGTGGTTTAATGGTGATGCATAACTCTTGTCTTTTGTTGCAGCGTTGTTTGAATTTAAAATCTCTAAATAAGTCCCTTCTCTATCAAATCTTTTTAGTTGGGAGTAGTTATTTTCTTTTCTGTGTCTGTCTAAAATGTCCAAAGACTCCATCTCGTAAGTGTCTAAGTGCTTGACTCAGTGATGGCAAGAGAGAAGTTTATAAAATCTTTCACTCCTTGTTAGGAAAGGTGTCCTTCAGCATTTATGTTGCAAGAATTTAAAAGTATGACTGATAGTATTTAGTAAATAAAAGCTTGAAAAACTTACTAATGGACTGTTTATATTTTGTTTTATTCTTTATTGTTTTCCTTTGCTTTGAGATTGAAACCAATTTAGTGTCATTAAAATATGTCTGAGCAAGTTCTTCAAAATGAGCTTTCAACTCTGTGGTGGGGAGTCTTTGGGGGTTGTATCTTTAATCTGATGGCACTTTAAGTGGTTTGGATTACTCTTCATAATGGGTTGGTGGGTATTTTTGTAACATATGGTACTCTATGTTGAAAGTGGATGTTTACATCTGGTATGCATTGGAAGATTAAGGTAGAGAGGATGAAGTTTTGGACAAGTATGTGTTTTTTGGATGAAGGATAAAGTGAGAATACTTTTATTTCCTCTTAGATTTGAAACATATCATTCTAGCAATGCCTTTGAAACTCTGCCAGCTTTGCCAACCATAACATTTATGGGATTTTTGGACCTATACTGAATTAGAAAACTGTTTTTAGTGGGAGAGAAAAAGGTTAGTGCCTGAAAATAGCTAGCCCTATTATTGACTGCATGTGGTCAGTGGTTTGGCTGAATGTAGGTGGCTCTCTTCCTGTCACTGTTTTAAAGCATATGGCTTTGTTTGCGATGAATATAAAACTCTTAAAAATGAGACTGCTCTACTGTAGTTTTGCGCAGTAGTCTTGTGCTATTTAACGGTGATTATTTTTCTTTGCAACTCATTTTCAATCTTGTAGTAATTTTCTTTTAAACAGAGCTCACAATTGATGTTTATATCAAAACTGTCAAAAGTCTGAAGAATGTGGTCATCTATAGCAGCTGCTTCTGTCAGGATTGTTTATAAAAAGATGCATGTACTGTGTTGATTCTTTACTGTAGTTAGTGCTGGGTTGTTTGCAGTGGGCAGGAACTCCTTGTTAATGCACACACAAACCTTCTATTAATTACTGCTTTTGTGAAAATCTTTAATATGGAATTAAAACTTCCTGTTCATGTTCTCAGTAACATTGATAGAMATATTTTTCCCAAGGTCAACTTCAAATTCGTCATTTTTCTTTTTCCCACTGTGTATAAGATGGTTTGAAATTAATCTAACTCTCTGTTTATGTCTCAGGGTGCAGAGATCATACAAGGTGGTATCAGAGCTTGGGGAATAGCAAATATTTTAGCTCCTGCTGCTGAGGGAGCTTAAGGGCTCAACAGGCCCTGTTTAGATTTAGCTGAAATAGAGCTGCCCTGTGTATAAGTTTAAAAAAGAAAAWAACCTGGGTGATAGAACTGTAGACTGTGTATTTTAGAATTATTTATCCGATATGTCTTTTATGTTTTCAGTGTGGAAAATCTTGGGGAGTCTTCTTCAGCAGCTATCAGATGAACCAGCAAAAGCTGGTTTCATTTAGTTAAGGCAGAGAAAATTTGGTTCTGCAAGATGCTGAGAGTTCTCAGGAGAATTGAGAGCACTAAACTCTTGATGAGTTGGTTACATTGCTGTAACGTATTTAAAAACAAAGCAAAACTGTTTAAAGTTTTCCCCATGTTCAGGGGAAATACTTCATCGAACTATCCAATTTACAGATTTACTGTGAAAGAATTAATAAGCAAATGAGATAATCCATAAGACTTCTCAATGTATTTGTCAATCAGTCTTCGGAGAAGCGCATCCTGATCCCGAAGGCCAGACAAAAGGAATCACTCCGTTACACAAGTGAAGCTGCTTACTTGATCAGGTCTTGTAGATTTGGAAGAACTTGGTGTGATAGCTGCAGAAAAAGCTGTGTGATATTATTTAAAATGCAAAATGGACTTCTACAGAACTCTTACATTCGCAATAATTAACCAGATTTTTCAAGTGTTAAGAAAGAAAATCTGTAGAAGCTGCCRTTATTGCAACTATAGATTATAACTTGCTGTAATGTCCTCCTAAAATAACATGACCTGACATAATAATTTACAGATTGTTAAAATGAATCTCTGTTCTAATTCAGGCTAGCCCTTTTAAATTGTAGGGAGCAGTTGTTCCTAAGCATGCTTGGCGAAAGACTGTCACTAAGCAGAAAAATGATATGCATGTATCTGTAAGTCTAATTGCAAGAGAATCTTAAGTAAGGTAGATATCAGCATTGTATCCTCAGATTTTTTTTTTTTTTAAGTTACATTTGCGTGAATTTGAGGTCACGTAAAACACTTGCTAAACAGTAGTGTTATTATGTAGTGCTATGTAGTGTTTTTTTTTTTTTTTTTTTGCATTGATTTTTGCTATTCCTGATTTTGGGCCAAGAAATTGCTTCATGTTTTTGTCGGTCATAATAGGCACAGTTCAGGAATGTGCTGTCTTGAGAGATGTCGTATTTAAACATACTGCCTAACAAATAGCTGCTCCTCAACCAGAAGATTTGAAAGGTGAAGGTATTGGGGAATATTAGTTTAGTTCTGAACATAGCTTGATAGAGTAGTACCTTGAGAGCAGYAGCTAGCTGCTGACTTTTGTTTTTGATTTGCTGCGATCTTTTTTGTGGCTTTGTTATGAACCAAATTATATTAATATATCTCCCTGCCTAATGTTTGGATTGTAGAGGTTGGAGACCTGAGGGAGCTGCAAACTCTGGACATTTCCACCAATCGGTTGATAACTTTACCTGAAAGGCTGCATATGTGTCTCTCGCTGCAGTACTTGACTGCAGACCGCAATCACCTGTGGTGCGTTCCCCGCCACCTGTGCCAGCTGCCCAGCCTCAACGAGCTGTCCATGGCTGGGAACCGCCTCGCCTTTTTGCCACTTGGTGAGTCACTGCGTTCCTCGGACTAGTGGGGGGTCGGAGAAGAGATGAGAAAACAAACCCGCCTTCTAAAAAATTAAAAAAACCCAAAACCCTGCAACAGGTGATTTTTCATCTATGCTGGTCCCTACAGACTCTGTTTGTAGAGCTGTCACAGTGATCACATTGTTGGAAAATAAGGTAATAAATGAAAAAAGTGAAAAACGTTAAGGTTTCATGTCTATTTTAAAGCAGTAGGTCAGCTATCAAAGCTGCTTTATTTTTAGTTAACTAGGGAACAGAAAGTTTAAATGATGTCCTGTTTAAATATAATACTATGTAATCTGAGTTCCACCACTCTGGATAATGATCTGTTTGTTTGCTATATGTGATGATTTAACAAAGATTCTTCAGCCAGGGTTTTTAACGTGCCATGGAAACCAGTAACTCCACAGAAATTGTTACATCGTGAGGAATGTCAGCACTGCATAATCTAGCTAAATTTTAGTTTGTGCTGTGTGTAGGCATCCATCAAAACTTTCACAGCAGTAGCCCAAGAAAGAATTAGTTTGCCTTTTTCTTAACCCTTTATAAGTTTGGAACTGTAGAAGGAGACTTCGAGGATAGGAGGTGTGTGGCATCTTCTTGTGGGGAGGAGCTGCCATGTTCGTAGGGGAGGACACTGTATTTTGCCTGTGAAAAGCAAATCGTTTGCTGTGTGTTTATTACTCTTTACTTTTAGTGGACTGTCAAGGGCTAATCCTGCTGAAATATGGGCATGTGTGCAGATTTGTCATGTCCAGGGAATAACCACTGATAGTTTTGYTAGTACGTGATCAGAGTTTGGTTAATTAGGTGCAGAAGAAGTTGCACTTACGTTGAAAAAAGATAAAAATTAAGGTGACCAGAAATAAGATCACCTCATTTTTAAAGAAATTACATTGTATAAAAATTTTGGTAGTACTAGCTATCTAGTCTTCAAAGAAATTGATAGTCTTTTTTTTTATTATTATTATTAGAAGCACTTGTCAGTAGTATAAACGAACTGCAAATAACCTCTCCAGAGGGAGTGTTTTGGTTATGTCCCAACATATGTCATTATATAAATGAGAAAATGAGTCCCAGGATGCACCATCCAGTTTCCGCAGTACTCTAAAATGAGCAAAATAACTACTCCTACTTTGGCAAATATTCTTAACTTCATTTCATAAGGGAGGGAAGTTGAAGATTTCTGAGTTCTTAATTTTGCAAAAATAAGATGCTGTTCTATATCATAAGATGTAAAATAGTAAAGGATTTGAACAGTATAATGCAAAAGCTTGCTTTATTTTTACGCTAGTAGCTTATCTGTAAGTGAGCTATGACCTGGATCAGCCACAGATCTGCTGAAGTGTTTCAAGTTCAAAAGGAGGAAATAAATCTCTAATAAAATGACGCACCTTCTTTTTTTTCTTTATTTTTAGATTCAAAATTCAAAACATTCAAAAGGAACTTTAAAATAACGGGAAACATCAAAGACTATCAATTGACCTTGTTCAGTAGTTCTTAATAGTGACTCACTGGTGAACATTTGGAGATAATTTGCTATCTCTGAATAGGAAACTGAATCATAAATCCTAAAGTTCAGAGGAAAAGCAGCATGGAATAAATGTAAATGTTTAATCCTGCCTTCTGAAGAATCAGAAGGCTTCAGAATGGTCAAGATGTGATGAAATAAAGTAGAAGAGAGGGCTAGTGCACTGAAAAGCAAAAAGATTAAATCYATCTTCTGACATGTGGAGATACATTTTTCTTGGTGTATGGTACTGCATGGAGCATTACTGAAGTTGAGGCACAACTGTAGCATTATTTCTGCTWGCTGCCCATGTTGGCAAATGTTGTCTTGTGTATACCCTTACATCTAACTTCACTTTCACAGTTAATGACCGTGAGTAAGAAGGTTAAATAACTGAGAGAGAGACATTGTAGAAACATTTACAAGTAGTAATCAAGCAAGAATTGTCAAACAAGTTTTTGAAATTAGGGAGCGGAATAGGAAGGCAGACATCTTATTTATCACCAGACAGAATGTGTGTTTTCTTTTTTATTAGACATGACCATGTTAGAAGAAATAGTTATATTTTAAGCATATTGGCTAACATGCTAGCTTTTAAAAGTGTGACTTTTTTCTTGTTTTCCATATGGTGATTAACATCCATTGCGCCACAGAATCGGTTCTTCCTCATCTAATCATAACCCTAATAGCTGCTTGTAGAAGCCTTGTTTGTGCAATGGAAATCTGCATTTTCCATAGATTAAGAGGTATAAGATATATTCCAGCAGTAAGCCTGAACTTCACTGTACTGCTGGAAACGTACTATGTAGTTTTGTCCATTTTAAATGGTAATATTTTCCTTTCTTAAGTTTGAGAGCACGTACACCTTAAGAAAAAACATGTAGCAATAGGAATACATTTGCCAAGTATAATATAAATATCTCATGCTATTCTCTGATTTTCAAAACTGGGATATAAACAAGCAGGTGAGTAAACAATAATGAATTAGTCGTTCATTCTGCAGTATGTACTTAATTCTTGGATATYGCAATATTTCACATAAATGATTATTTTTCAGCTGTCATATATTCCAGTTTATATTGAAAGAAATAAATGTGCATGGATTTGAGTCTTTGGGCCTTCCTAAAATTTTTAAAAATATTCAACTCAATATATAACTCAAACTGGAAATGACATCCTGGCCAACTGTGTGCTTTTTTTTTTTTTTTTTTTTTTTTTTTTGCTTGTCTGTKTCGAGGATGTGGCTTTCATGTTGGTCTGATAAGTGATCTTGAGAATTCTCTTCTTGAATGGTAAATGGAACTACTAATTATTTTATAGCTGTCTATTTATATTATATTATAAATTACCCTTTGATAGAAATTTAACTTTAAAATTTTACCGTTACTAAATGGTTCAATGCCTGAAAACAAATTCCATTGCAAGTAGAAATTTGAATTTGTTGACAGTGCTAGAATAAAAATGATTTATGTAATACAGTACAAATATAATTAAAATAGGCTATAAATTTAGAAGTGTACTGGCAGTACTGGATGTTATGACAGAAGATATTCAGTGTTATATTACTTTATTGAAGGTTTGTGTGTGCTTTTTGTTTAGAAAATGAGTCTAGTAATTATCAGTGCACAGTAAACAAAGGTCTTATTCTACCTCAGTATATGCTGCTTTTGTATCCTTGCCCTCCCAATATGGTTAAAAGAGCATCAGTGCAGACACATAAGAGCTTTTGTTCCATCTTCAGCCATGTGGAATGCATATGCCAAGGCCCTGAGGTTTTTTTTTTTTAAAAAAAAAAAAAAAAGCAAAAGAAAGAAAAAAAATAGAATTGGGGCTTATTCAGGACTCATGGCACTTGGTCATTTCTAGGAGAAAGGTCTTTGATCTGGGAGCCTGGAAGGAGGAAAGTGGAAATGTTTTAGACACAGTACAGTGCTTGCAAAAGCCACATGAAAACCTTCTTTGTAGCTTTAGCCTTTTCATAGATGGGCAGCTTCCTTATTTCACAAAGTTCTTAAGAAGTGTGTTTTTTAGAGAAGTTTTAACAATATTTGTTGACTGATATAAGACATAAAAATTAATGGAGATGGGATACAAAGGGCTTTTTAAGTGATTTATTTAAATTTAACTAAGCTTTATGCATAGTGTTTGAAACATGAAAAAATCTTTTSGAGACTGGTTGATGCTTGGTTATTTAATGCAAAGAAACTGTATCAAAGGAACATTTATAGTTACAGGCTATTTGGCGTTGGGAATTGAATTTTTCCTACTGAGATATTTTGTCTAACGTCCAAAAATTTGCTTTTATTACCTAGGAAATGCAATCTTCAACTCCGAACTTACAGTCTAAACATCTCTTTGCCGTGTCTTTATTTTATGCTATGAGGCATATCAAGGGAGAAAGAAAAGACAACTCCCTTCCTCCCTCCCCTCAAAATGCATATGAAAAGAGTAGCTTTAGGTTGTCTTTTTTTTTTTTGTTGCCTGATTTTGAGCGCAGTTACATACATCTGTGTAGAAATGAACAAATGAGCCATTTTAAAAACTTGTTTCCCATTCCCTAAATTAATAAGTTAATTAGTTAACAAGTTAATTAATAAGTTAGACAGTAGCACATTCAAGCTACCTGGCAACCCCTAGTTTTCAGCTCTTATTAGTATAATTAGTTTCTGCAGCATGATGTAGTATTCTTTCAGCTTTAGATGTGCCATGCGCACACGGTGCTCTAATTTTTATTGGCTGATTCTTTTCCAGTGTTGCAATATTTTAGTGTCCCAGTATTACCATATTTTTATTCAGTGTAGGAAAACAATGCTTTTGTTTCATCTAAAAATATCCCAGAACTTCAATAATCTATTTTTGGCCAGGCAAGACCCTGAGCCAAAATAAATCATCTTTTTGAGTGTTGGCTCTTAATGATGCACAGTAGCACCTCCCAGCAGTGTTGGTCAGTCTGTCGAGGTATTTGTACTTACTTTGGGGGGCAGAACAGTTGATGTAGGCATTGTATAGTGCTTTGAACTAGAACGTCTTTGGACAGCGTTAAAGAAGCCTGTGCTGGTTGAAGGTGTCCCCTGATGTCCGGTGACTCCAGTTTGAATAAAGGCCAGATTATTGTCCCTGAAGCTGAAGAGAAAACCTGTATAGATTGTTGCAGGGTAAGACTCTGTATTRAAAGGAAAAGCAAGTCTCGAGTTTTATGTTAACATTTTTATTCCAAAAAAGGAATCTATTAGGCTTTCTGTTGGTATCATCACTTGTTCTTCACACAAAAGATTTGATAATGCAGCAGCTTTGAAGTTCCTCGGCATGATCTTCCAAGGTTTCTGATGCTTGCAGCTGCCATTCAAATGGGTGAGAGCTGAAGGCATTCAATATATTGTAAGACTGGCAACTGTTTGGAGAGAGAGATCACTTAAAAAGCTATTTGCTTTGTCTGCGTTAAATTACATCCAGAGCTCGGAGTGCAAGGAGAACTATTCAATGATAGAGAAAGGATTGTGTTACCTATTGTCATAGTAGGGAATGACGAGGGATCATAGACTGTTCATTACTCCAAACAGAATCTCTAAAGAAAGATATCACAGAAAATGTTTTAATTTTTATTCTGTTCTTGGTATAACAGCTGTGATTATGAAGGGGACAGAAGCTATGTTAATCTCTCCAAGGTGACCTTTGCTTTTATGCCAATCAGGATAACTGACAGTTGGTAAAGATGGGAAGTCAGAATTGGTCAATGTTAYGCTAAGCTTTGAGTTCAGCCAAATGCTTGTTTGTCTTGCTTAGTTTCTGTAATAGCTTCTTTAAGAGTATGAAAAGATAAGAAAGAGACATACARTTTTTTTCTTTACAATACATTTCATTTGAGTTGCAGCTATTCCCTTGCAAGTGGAGAGGCTTTCAAACAGCGTTGCTCGGTGYGTGCTTTGTATTAATGCGTATGCCTTTTTCTACCCTAATATCTGCAGTGGCCAAGAAGCTGCAGGTGCAGTGGGCTGCCCAGAGGATTCAACACGTCAACCTTCTTGCCAGTTCAGAACGCCGTTAGGCTATCCTTTATTGTTTGGTCTCTCTTTACGTATCTCATAATAATGTGTCTTCCACTGCCTTTGCTAGAGGACTATTTTACCGGTGAACAGATGTTACTGATAAGCAAAACTTTAGCTCCCAAGAATTCTTCCTAGAAGCCTAAATTTTCCCTTTCAACTTTGCTCCGTTTTTTCACTTTATTTTAAATTTCTGGAGATACATTAATGTATTTCTAGTCCATGAAGCTATTGCTTAAACAGGCTGTATTGCTTCTTTTGTCAGTCAGCTATGAATATTCTAATAGAAATACGTGAGAAGCTTCAGGCGTATTGATTGTTTACTTGTAGCCGTGATTTCTGTTGTTTAATGCTCGGAAATTTTATGGAGTTCTGTAATTTAATACCTCACATAAACWTTTTTCTGAATGATTATGAGTTGCATTTCGTTATGACTAATGTAATCAAACAAGTATCTCTTTCTGGGAAAAGGAAGCAAGCGTTCTTGTTTATTTCTTTCCCACTTCACAAGCAGTGAAGCTAGACTGGTTACTGAAAGCAGATTTGACTTAACGTTCTTAAAGTATGCACAGTAGCTCTGAAATAAATTGTCCTTTTGCTTCTCCAGAATGACTTCAGAGTTTTCAGTGTCAAAATTCATAATGAGATTTTCAAAACTATTGAAAAGAGTTTTTTATGTATTTAAATGCTATTTTCTAAACAACGTCTCAATTCATCCATAATAAAATAATTGGCCTCAAATTTTACAACTGAAAAGTAGTAATTTTGCTTTGCTTATTCTGAATCTGATTACCTTTTTTTTATTAAAGAGAATCATTTTGCTTAAATTTGTCAATATGTCCTCCCTTCACCCCCTTACTTTTTTCTTGTTTTCTAAACCCAGATTTAGGTCGTTCTCGGGAGCTACAATATGTTTATGTGGATAACAACATTCATCTGAAAGGGCTTCCATCTTATCTGTATAATAAAGTCATTGGTTGCAGTGGGTAGGTATGAGTTAATTCAAATGTTTTACATATTTTTTCCTTGTAAAATGTCTCAAAAGTATGTGCCTGTGTGATACAACTGATTTTTTTTTTTGATTGATTCAGAACTAATGTTACTTTAAGGGGATTACTGCAGCTGCCAGTTCTGTTTTACTTTTGTAATAAATCTTGTGTGTTAATTTGCTGACTTACAATATTTTAGTATTAAACCGTAACAGTCAGTGCAGTTACTCCAAAGGAATTCTTAGTGGTAATGTAAGGCCTGAAGCTGAAGACTAGCTGCATTTAAATGTGACCAAAAATGTAGACTTAATAGGTATTTTTTTTTTCAGAGCTAAAGAATGCAAAAACTTTCTTACATATATTGCAGCATTTAATTATCTTGTAATTTTTAACATTTCTGTAAGTTACAGGATGTTTCTTTGAATGTCACATGCAGCTCCTTCACTCACTTTACATCTCAGCATGAGCACTTTGTAGGGCTTGGCACCTACTAACTAAAATAAGTAACTTTTTTAGGAATTCTGGATTGACAGGTATATTTTTAAGTGTACATTTTAAAAATATCCTAGGCTGTTTCATGTTTGTGGTTAGGATGTGAGGAAAAAGTGGGCTGTGTAGGACACTAGCTTAATTCTTTTTGCACTGACACTAGCATAAATTAGGATCAGCTCTGCTGAAATGAATGGAGTCCTGCTGGTGTAAAACTGATCAGAGGAGAATTGTCCCCATTACCATGTAATTATAAATTTCTGGTATGCTTGCTCTCAGCAGAGTTTTCATTAAATATAAATTCCCTCTTTACAGCCTGTGCTCTACTGCAATGTGTGAGATATTGAGTCTTGACATTTTAATTTTTTTTAATATTCCTGTGTCATATAGCTGGTTATGTGATATTTAAATACTTGCAGTTGTATTATAATTCTGCTGATCTGTGTGCAGCCTCAAACTTTTACAGATTTGAAATTCAATGAAATAATTTTTAGGGTTTTGTTTGTTTTCAGAACTAAGAGTATTCTTCTAAGAAAGACATTAGTGAGACTAGATAGTTGACCCTAAGGATAATAGAACTGTATTGATTTGACTGAAAACAATAGGGGAAATACAGGACATGCCCCCCAAAAGTTTGGTCCAACTATCGTGTTTTTCATGTGATTTTTAAATAACCACTTGTTTAACTTTTATAACATCCGAAGTTCTTATTTCACTCTCAGCCAGAATTTTTTTATCCTTCCACTGATCTTTTAAATGGCATCATTTGTTAAGAGACTCTTCTACTCTCCATGCTGAGTTCTATTTCAATTCTTTTTAATTTCACAGAAGGCTTGTCAATAATAATCTTTGGATTTTTTTTAATTATTATTATTTTATAATAACGAGGAGTTGGAAAATACAATAATTTTACCTTTTTTGTAAACAAAATAGTATTTACATTTGTACCAAATGTATACTTCTCTATGTTGTGAAACACTCTTGAAATATCTTAAATTATTTTTAAGGAAAAATTTTGACATGGAAAAAGCATTCCTATATATTTTATTAAGAAATCAAGGTTTTTACTTGATGATGTGCTGGGTGACATTGTTAAAAATCATACATTAATGGTAATCTGAAGCATTTCTATGTTCTTTCCAAGTAAGCATTAGTAGTCAGTGCAAGGTTTCTACAGGTCAGGCAAAGGGACTGAAGATCCAGGAGTTAGTACTCTTCCCGGTCATCCACTGAGTAACMAAATCTGACATGTTGCTGTTACAAATATAAAGGTAGATTTCTGAAAACAGAATATAAATTGCATTGTGTAAGTAATGAATATCTGTCCAGGAATCCTGCAGTCAGACTGACTGAAAAAGAGTCTTTTACATAAGAGGTGATGATCTCAGCACTCAGAATAAATKTTGTTGTATCTTTTTGCAGATTGGATTTCATGGTCTGCAGCTAGGTATTTGTCAGCTTGTTGAAGGGAGCCAATTGGTGGTCATAGCTCTTTCCCCTGTGGCTTACATGCCAGGGGTCGTCATCTCCATTTTTCCTGCTTGATAAATCATCTTCCCCCTCTTCCCATCCCTGCCTGTTCTGTTTTTAACCTCCATGAAGTTTATTTTTGTGAAGTGTTTGTTCTTTTACCCAGCACTACTCCTAGGACAAAATTCTTTCSCTGATATATCCTGATTTTTATTTTTATATATATATGTGTGTGTGGGGGGGGTGTACATACATAACTTGATTGCTTTCTTTGTGTTTCACTGTTTTGGGAAGGAGCACTGGACATTAATAGACTGACTCTTCAGGCAGACCAAACAGCCTAGCTTTGAATTGTAGGAGGTTATGGGTATACCTTCTATTCAGGTTGGGGAGGGGTTGATAAACTTGAAAATATGTGATAGCTAATTTKGGGGGAATGTATTGCTGGGGAATTAATGGTTGGAATATTGGATCTCTGAAATCCTGATTTTTAATTTTTTTAATCCCATTAATGGTTTGTGGGAAAGTATTAAATATTTGAGAAGAGGTTTACTGACTTGCTGTTAATGCTGTTCTTTGTTGCTTGTTTCTCTGGGGTGCTTTCCTTTAATCAGAGGAGATGAGATTCTTTGTTATCAGAGAAATACTATGAAGTTTCTTTCATGTCTGAAATGGTCTAATAGAGTTACCTCAGTTTTAGGTCCAATATCTAGGAAGGCTGACTAATTTGTGTTTCTGTTCTGTTTGTTAGAACTGGCCTTAACAATTTGCTCTTGGCTTCAAATTTAAGTTGTCAGAAACAATTCCAGTTGCCCCGTCGACTTCCCCAACTTCTTAGTAGAATATTCCTTTGCGTGTSTCTCTGGTATGATAGATTGCAACAGCAATCATGTAAAGAATTACTCTTTTTACTACAGGCTAAGTTTCTCTCCTTGGATCCAAATAACCTTCCTTTTTCTTGTTATGATTTGGGAAGGACAATGCTAGTAGACTTACTGGGTTATCTTCTTATTACAGCGTAGGCTGTTTTTGTGGTAGTGGTGGTGGTTTTGGTTTTTTTTGTCTCCAGGGGAACTCTGGATGGGGAAAGCTGCAGTATGGAATCACCCAGTGGCACTTAAATGCTACTTTTTTTTTGTGGCTGTAGTTTGTCTGACATGTAGTTGACAGATCTATGATCATTCTCTGCTAGTTGATCTAAAACACAGGAAACCAATTGTTAGATATGAAACTGCTCCCCTATGTAAAATACTTAGTGACAGTGGCTTTCAGAGACTAAATGAATCAGCCTTTAGGCAAAAAGGGACAAATGACAGCTATCAGTAGTGGACTTGATTGATCTCCTTGCATTGTGTGGTCATTTCTCTAGCTTTTGCATGTTACTTGGTCAGTAAAGACCTTCAGGTGACCCATGACTAGCTTGTCACAGAGGTTGGGGATCTATAGGAAATGCATGTCAGTATGTATCACGCTCTTCATGAGTCCTTGGAAGGTGCTGCATTGAAGAACAGTATCAAGTGTGCTTTGGGCTGGTCATCTGGGTTTTCCCATACAGTTACTTTAATTATTTTCTAACCACTTTCTCAATGTTGTATGTCCTTCCAGTTGTGGTTCTCCAATTCAGGTTTCAGAGGTGAAACTGCTCTCTTTTTCATCGGGACAGTTAACTGTGTTCCTGCCAGCAGAGGTGAAATCTATAGGGACAGAAACAGATCATGTGCTGCCATTGCAAGAACTGGCCATGAGGACACTCTATACTACTTACTACAGGCTTTTAAAAGGTATGAAATTTTTGTGTTCTTTAGATTGTCTGAAAACCACTTCTTCTCTTTTGCAAYGATAGGAACGTTTCAAACGACTCTTCAAGGAACTGGGCAAAGATTAATGTTTTAAAAGATTATTTAATCAAATTATGTTTGAAATGCTGTATTAAAACAAAAATATCCAGTATCAAAACCAGAGATCCAAAGGCTATTTCTAATGTAGAGTGGTGTTTACTGATGATTTCTTGAGGATTGTATAAAGAAGGGGGCTTTTTGCAGGAGAAAACTCTTTAATGGAAATAGGAGATGAGAAATACTGTTCCTGAGGCAAGATTAGATGCATCAGCCAACAATGCAGCTTCTTGCCAGGCAGCGCACTCCTAAACTGGCAGACTCGTCGTACATAAGGCAAAAGAAATGTTAGCAGCCGTTGGCCATTTCAGTACAGTATGACAGCTGAGCTGTTTTAGTTCTGCCCCAGTTCAGACTCTTTGTTATAAACTGGCCCTTGGCTCATCTGGTTATACATGATGCTATCACATGAGCTAGTGATATCTGAGACTAACCTGTGGATTGGATTTTGTCAGATTTCTGTGTATTGTGCATCTCTCCTATTCACAGCATCTTGGAAATTTGTCAGCTTCAGAGGTGAAAGCAGAAGGTGGAAGGGTGGAGAGTTGCACTAAATAGGTTAGAGGGTTACAGTAAGGAGTCGCTTGTACGATAGCTGCTGGAGGAAATCCTAAATGCTGAGCTTTGCCTGTGCCGGGAAAAGTGTACGAGGAGGAGCTGGYGTTCTTGGTGACCTCTCAGCAGCAAATACACTGAAGGGAAGAAACTTCATGTTAAAGGCTGGGATAAGCATACCAGACTATGTGCATAGGAAGCAGCACTGCTTTGTGGAGATTACATTAGCTGATGTAGAGAATTAATTGACTAGTTTAGATGCAGTGTATTTCTGATGTTTCTGCTTACAGAGAGTAGGTGGGCGGAGTTTAGTTGTTCATTATCAGGATTTCAGCTGCACCAGAATTACACAGTGAAGGATGCTGTTTCATTCTGTTTTGTGGAATTCTAGTCTTTGTTGAAAAGGAATTTGAGAACATAATGTACAGAAAGCAGAGTTCAAGATGTTTTAAATCATCAATAGCACTACTTTCYTTACCTGGTGGTGACTTGCACAGTAATTTCTGGAATATGACTGTGTGAATGTCGTTCTTGAAGACAGAGATGAAGTTTGGTTTGGGAATAGCAAGCTAGCATTGCAAAATCAATTTAAGGAAGGGTCTGTAGGACATTTTTACAGGGCTGTGAAGATTATATCTGTTTGCAGCCAAGGTGGAGAACCTGAAAAAGGTAGTGAAGCATTGTTATAACCATCTTTCCTACTTTGAATTTGCTACTGTACTGTATAGTCTTCCTATCTTTTTTTCTTCTTCTGGGTGAGCTTATGAAAGATGATGTGCATTACTGCTGGTGACATGGCAAATTTCATTGAGGCATGGGTAAAGCTAGTCAGGGATAAGACGTTTGTGGCTTGGGAAAGCAAGTGGCACATGTGATTAAAGCTGCAGGTTTGATCTATCACTGATTGCTTAAATTTTCAACTTCAAAGATGCTGTTAAATGCATAGCTATCTCTCAATAAACATGTCTCAGTCTTTGCCTGACCAGGGTATAGAACCTTTTCTTTTGACACAAATGTTGGTACTGTTTGTCATACTTGTCATCTCAAAGTGAGGTTGTTGTGGAACATTGTGCATGGGATTAAACCTTACAGTGTTTGAAAGCTGAAACTAGTGTGAAATCTCAGAACTGATTTATCAGGTACTGCATCTTGTCTTGATTACTCAGCACCTAAACTCATTCATCTGTCTTGGCTGTCTCTGTTTTTAGATGGAGATTAACATACTAGTTTTAATTAATAAAATACTAAGTGACTTGGGTTAAGCTTGGAAAAATGATTGCTTTTTCCCATGAAATGACCCTGGCATCTATTGAACTATGGGACACACTTAAGAGACTATGAATGCATTGATCTTTYTGGAGTGAACTATTTGCGTGGACCTATGAGGATTACACTGAGCTGGATTGAATTTCAAGTAATTCTGAATATTAGAAATCTCTTTCTGTTAATGATGGAATTTGGGCTTTGTAGTGAGCTTAGCTGTCCTGCTGGATTGATTGCTGAAGTATTTTAGTAAAATAATACTGATGTCCGTACTAGAATTTTGCATTGTTATTATTAAATATTTGTCCAGATTATCCATATCTGATACTAACAGCTCTCGAGCTCAAGTGCTCCAGTATCTTTATGTCTAAGAATGCTGTATGATATACTGCTGTTTATTTGCTTGATCAATGGTATCTTTAGCTGGATATTTWGACCCACTTAATCTTATGCCTGCAGTGTTTTTCTAACATTTAAATTTTGAAATTATACCATGAAAGCATCATGTTGTTCACTATAATTGTGGATAATGCGCTTTAGCTTGCTCCTCTTTTGACAGAGTCATGTGAAAGTGAGAGCTGATTTTTTTTTTCTGAATTGTTCATGGATTGTGCTCATTGCATTTGACTTTATCATGCAATTGTTTTGTTACTAGTCTTTCTTGTTTCTTGTCTTCCCTAGACTTGAACTTTCTGACTCCAATCTCGTTACCCAAAAGCCTCTTGGAATTGCTGCACTGTCCTTTGGGACACTGCCACCGTTGCAGCCAGCCCATGTTTACCATTGTCTACCCAAAGCTCTTTCCCTTGAGGGAAACTCCAATGGCTGGATTACATCAAGGGTAATTATACAGGAAATTACACTGGGATTTCATTTAGGAAAAAAACACCTTTATGGAACAAAATGTATGCTTAGGGATTTTTTTTTTAAGCTTAGCAAGCTTTCAAATCTAAAGCCTTTTTCCTACTGTTGCAATAAAAATTGATAAAGCTTTTATTTGCAAGGCATCCAGCATACTGTCACAAGACTGTTTAACAAGGGTTACATCACTTGCATGTTTGAGATTGATGTTAGACAGTGAAGGGTTTTGATATGATGAGATTGACCTATTTGTGGTGGTGCAGCACATGGTTGGCACTTTTGTGCCTCAGACAGGATATATTACTTAACACTAGTACTTCACCTGATGATCTCAAGCCAAACTTGAGGAGAGAGCCATCACCAAATAAAAATAATCTAGGATTAAAAGTAAAGAYAGAAAAAAGCTCTAAAGCCAGAGTTTAA
This sequence comes from Rhea americana, assembly GCF_003343005.1. Classification (NCBI taxonomy): domain Eukaryota; kingdom Metazoa; phylum Chordata; class Aves; order Rheiformes; family Rheidae; genus Rhea; species Rhea americana. The sequence continues at coordinate 1,364,578 of NW_028186401.1, read as the reverse complement.
TTAAAATACTCTGCGGTTAAAATACTCTTTTCCATGCTAATCAATTTGAGATATGCCATAGAAACATTCTGCATTTTARAAAGATGGCTTGCTAAGAAACACAAGTTTAAAATATTTCCGTTTTTATGTTTGTAGCAGTTGTGAATATGTCTACAGACTTCTCTAGTACAAGCCTACACAGACTTACTGGCTTGCCTGGTAGAACAGTCGTAGCAGGGACTCAAAACTGGGGAGTGATTCAGGAAGTATTGTCCCCCCCAACACCCTGATAAAACTTTAAAATTTCTTAAAAGTAAGCACTGATCATTTCGCAGTGATTCTTTCCCTAGCCCCTATTAATCTGAGCTGATACTGTGGCCTGTCAGGAGCCATAATATTAACAAAGCCACATTCTGCAATGGAAAAACATCAGAGAGATTTCAATTGGTTCTACTTAAATCTCTAGGTTTAATCTAGGAAGAATCCAGGATTCAGCACCCTGGGAAGAGCCACACCCTTTCAAGAGAGGTTTTCTGATCTGTGCTAAAGTACTTTGTACTTTAGACCTAGGTTTGCCAACAGTTGAGCTCAAATGTACTTGTGTGTAAATATTGGTGAAAATTGGCAGTATGATTGGATTTTTTTTTTGGTCACTTTCTTGCTGATGTGCTTCATTTTTCCTCTGGTACTACTCAGCTGGTTGTGCCCTCTTTTCTTTTTGCAAGGGTGTGGGAGAGAGAATTTGCCATATTCTGTGCAGGAAGTGGTGCATGCTTGAAGTTTAAGATGCTTGAGAAAACTGCAGGAAAAAAAAGGGAGTATGCTAATTTTTGGTTGTGCACTCAACATTACTACTTGCAAGTTAGGTGTGTTCCAGTGCAGAAAGTAAGACAGCAGCCCATGCAGGTCCTTTCCATCTCCTTGTTTCTAAGTGGAAAGGTGGCCAGCAGCAACCTAATCACCTTGCCTCCCACAATGAATCCCTCTTTTGAATTTCCCAAGGGCTTTTAATTGTTTCACTTGGAGATTCTTCTCTAATTTTCTTCCTGTTTGGAAGACAGTCCCCTCTCAGAGTGCATCASTATGTCACCAAAATAGCACTACAGGTATTGGGGCAGTAGAAGGAAATGTAAAATTCTTTTACTCTGCCTAAAATAAGGTCTTAAAAGTGAACAACAAGGAGACTTTGTCCCATTCATAGCTGGTATAACTCAAACAAAWTTACAGTACTGTTTGAAACCAAGTTTACTATAAAGAAAAGTCATTTAGAGTTAAACAAGCACATGCGTTGTTCAGGTTCTTTTAGAGAAGTCATGTCAAACCATTACTTATAAAGCATCTTCTTAAAGATGAGGGAGTGGAAAGGAAGGTGCTTTTACAAGGAATGTTTCTGAAGATTAATTTTTGGTTCATACAATGCTCAAGAATGCTGTACAGTTCTTGTCCTGCTGAAATCCATTGATTTGCTCGTTATTTTCAATAACAATGAAGAGACACTGCTTTTCAATAGGAGAGTGTTTACGAAAAAGAGGGTAACTGTTGATTCTCGTTGATGGTATTAGTCATTTTTCCACAGCTACATCACAGTCTTTTTTTGCTGTGTGTTTTTGGCATAATAGGTATTTGATTTGTAAGCAATTCAACTTTATGAAATGAAAACAACTTTGGTATGTCAAACTTGGGCAACAGCCAGAAGGCTGCATAAAATGATGTTTTGGAAAAACCATCTTTCTAAGAAAGCTCTTTTAGTTGTTGAGATGGCATTCTTCAAYTTGTCTTTGTATTACAGTTCAGTCAGATACTTAAATTCAATGGTATTCGTGCTGATTTGTAGGTTAGATGAGTGGACAGTGAGGTGGATTGAGAACTGGCTGAATGGCAGAGCTCAGAGGGTTGTGATCAGTGGTGCAGTCTAGTTGGAGGCCTGTAGCTAGTGGCGTCCCCCAGGTCATCAATGACCTGGATGAAGGGACAGAGTGTCTCCTCAGCAAGTCTGCTGATCATACAAAATTGGAAGTTGCAACTGATACACTAGCAGGCTGTGTTCAGAGACACCTGGACAGGCTGGAGAGTTGGGCAGAGAGGAACAAAGGCGAGTGCAGCGTCCTGCACCTAGGGAGGAATAACCCCATGCACCGGTACAGGCTATTAGGTACTGACCTATTAGAAAGCAGCTCTGCAGAGAAAGACCTGGAGTCCTYGTGGACAACAGGTTGACCATGAGCCAGCAATGTGCCCTTGTGGCCAGGAAGGCCAATGGTGTCCTGGGGTGCATTAGGAAGAGTGTTGCCAGCAGGTCAAGGGAGGTGATCCTGCCCCTCTACTCAGCCCTGGGGAGGCCTCATCTCAAGTACTGTGTCCAGTTCTGGGCTCCCCAGTACGAGAGAGACATGGAGCTACTGGAGAGAGTCCAGCATAGGGCTGTGAAGATGATCAGAGGGCTGGAGCAYCTGCCCTGTGAGGAACGGCTGCGAGAGCTGGGCCTGTTTAGCCTGGAGAAGAGAAGACAGAGAGGGGATCTTATCAATGAATACAGATATCTGAAGGGAGAGTGTCAAGAGGATGGGGCCAGACTCTTTTCAGTGCCACCCAGCAACAGGACAAGAGGCAATGGGCGCAAACTGAAACACAGAAAGTTCCATCTGAATATGAGGAAGAACTTCTTYCCTGTGAGGGTGACAGAGTACTGGAACAGGTTGCCCAGAGAGGTTGTTAAGTCTCCTTCTCTGGAGGTATTCAGAACGCACCTGGATGTGATCCTGTGCAACATGCTCTAGGTGACCCTGCTTGAGCAGAGGAGTTGGACTAGACGRTCTCCAGAGGTCCCTCCTGGCCTCAACCATTCTGTGATTCTGATTTAAATAAAATTGTTTCCACATTAGTCTTTATATTGTAATTGGCATAAGATGTTACAATCAATAATTTCCTTCAAGCAGTGAGCTGCATTAGAGTGGTATAATTTTTTAAGAAAGTGATGGAAATCTGCTTGTCACTAAATCCTTGCATTACCTAGAATAAGCTAACAATGGGAGAGTTTAGCTAGAGTCCCCAGAAACCAGAAAACTCAAATCTGATTAAATTCTATCTGTTGTTCATTGTAAAGCTTACAGTATGTGATAAGTATCAATACTCACCTTTATTGTTTAGAAAAAAATAAGTTTACAACTTGACAAAAACATACCTTAAGTTTTCTTTTTTTTTTTTCCTGGAGGAACACCGTGTTAACATTCTGAAGTGTATCAGTTGAAAACATTTTATTTCTGCCTGTTTTTCACTTGTTTAAAAAAAAATTTAATTAGCTTATGCAAATTATCATTCCCTCCCTTAGACAAGAATGTACTGTGTTTTATAAAATGCAGTAATGAGTAAGATATTGAGTAGCTGACATTTGATGCACATCCAGAGAAAATTAGATCTAGAGAGGGTAGTCTGTCRTTCTTATCTCTATAGCTCTTGCACTTGCCATGGTAAGATTATATGGAATTGTAGAGGTGTGATAGCTGGTTTATAAAGATGTGAAGGACAGGGCTTCAGTGCTAAAGAGCTTACGGTGGCCATGAAAACACCCAGGGTAAGGTTCTGAGCATTTGAACAGTACTGATTAGCACATGCCACATTCATGCCAGTAACTTCTGTCTGGATTTCTGTAGCACATTCTGTATCCTCTTACAGGAAGGGAGGGTTAAGTGTAGAATTGAATTTCTTCATGTGAAAAAGCACAGATGACATTAGTAGTGGATGAAGTGTGATTTCTGCATTGGTAAAGATGAGATTTTAACATTTTTCGAGAAGATATCTAGGTCCCTGCTGGGCTGGGRAAGGTCGCAGTGGAGCACAGGAAGGCTAGTATCATGCTTTCACATCRATGCCTCTGCTATTGCATCTGGCTCAACGGGGCAGCCCGGCTTGTCCATCAGCCTTTCCGAAGATTTAAGCCCCRTTTGTTCACTGAGCTGAACTGAAGGAGGACCTTGGACTTCAGTAATTTCATGCCTGTGAACAACCATTTAAGAAACACACGAGCAAAGCTGAATCAAAGAATTACCAGCTATTTTCATTTTTGCTGTTAAACCTACTGGCTGAAACAGCCAGCCACACCCTCTGCAGAAAGAGAAACTGCGTTCCCTTGCTTTAGGCTGAACACAAAAGAAACCGGGAAGGTTTTGAGAACCCCTGCAGTGTTTCCCTGCTGCTCTATCAGTCACTCATATATGGCAAATGAACCTTCTTTTGGAAATGTGTTGAAATAGGCTAATCCTGTATTTTTATAAACCATCATATTGTCTGCTGTGGAATGGGGCCAGTAGCTTTAACGTTGTACTGACAACTCTTTTCTCCCCCCCACCCCTTTCCTTTTTCTCTGCAGGAGGACAACTGTTAGTTTTGTGGCATACTGCTGCTCCACCCAGTGTCTGCAGACTTTTGACCTACTGAGTTGATAAACACTTCAAACTACTCAGGAGTGCTGCCAGCTGCAAGCTGCATTAGACTCTGTAGCCCGTTGGTAGTGGAATACTGTGTGTGTGCGTATGTGCCAAAGCAGCCGAAGTGCCCGTTTGGGAACACGGAGAGGCACTTAATTCCTACCCTATCAAACTTGGATGAACTGCAGAAACTTTTTGGAAGTGTAAATACCAGGCTTTTTCAAGTATTAACTTCTCTCTCCTCAAAGCGTACAAACCAAATTCACGAGTCCCATCTCCAGATTTACAGTATTTTTCAAGTGTGGCAGTTTTTCAAGTGAGACCAATTCTAACAGTGTTCAATTGATCTGTAATTAAAAAAAAATGTATTTCTGACAAGCCAGTTTTCTATTATTATACCTCCCCCATCCTCTTCACTGTGCAGTGGGATGCAGGTGTATAGATTTAAACCCAGAGAAACCTTTGAAGGATCACAATGACTCTCCTATTGAACTTGGCTTTATTTTCTCCCACTTGTCTTAATTTTATCAATACAGTTACCCCAGTTATAAATTGAACCTTTGTTAGCTAACTGGTATTTAAATCTGTGTGTTCAAAGCAGGTCTTTCTTTCTGATACTGTTAAAAGTCACGCAGATTTCCTTGGAATAATGAGGATATGTGCAGAGACTTAAGAACCTGTTTTGATAACGAAGGCCGATGCTGATGTCTACACTAAGTGGTCATGCTCCAGCATGTTTGGGGATGCTTTTTAGGAAACACTTTCCCTCTTGCTTCTTTGAGTCTTTCAGGAGGAAGAAGACTTTAAATACAAATTTCACTTGAGAAAAATAGTAATATGATGGTAAATATTTATCTGTATGTATTGTTTTGGTAAGTGCAGACTGTAGACCTGCAAAGAGCCAAAGAGCTGTTCTTCATCCTTTTCTTGGTTCAGCATTTGGCTGATTTCTGAAAGAGGTTCAGTTGAGTGTCATAACCTCAGAGAAAGCTGGAAAARGGGGCAAAAGTATTTGTGTGTCCATGTGTAGGCATACATGCATACATAGGTGTCTTCACAAAAGGGCTGTAACATTTATTTAGTATGTTAATAGCAGATTTAGTACAACATTCTACTCATCTTCATGGGGATCCTTTTTTTGTTTGATCATGTTCATTTTAAATAAAGGACAAAGGATGGAAAAAGGGCCCAAAATGTCTACATAACTTAAATTTTTAATTTTACATTGAAACAACTTACAGAAAATCCACCCCTCTTGGCTTGTTTTGGAATACATAAATTTTTAATACAATGTCTTCATGATTTATTCTTAGGTATAAACCAGGTGTTAATTTAACAGTGTTCTGCTTTGTGCAGTAGTTAGTTACATGCTGAAATAGATATGAATGAAAGAGTTTGTTATAAAAATGGYAAGATAAAGTGGGCTATTTGGTAGTGTATTAGCATATGTTGTGGTGAGGTGCGCATACTTTGAAGGGAGGAGGTATTAAAATGTTTTCCTTTTGCCAAAGAAGCATTTGTTCCTGCTGCAAGCTTCCTGGCATTTCTTCAACACATAGAGTATCCTATGAGCTTAAAAAGAGTACCAAAAGGGCAGTTTTGGGGGGGTGGAATTTTTCGGCTGTGCATGTTACTCATAAAAACTGTGCTGGTTTTACTGGGTTGGTTTCAGAGAGTTGAATTGGCATTAAGAAATGTAGAGTTTAATCCTTCAGGAATGCAAGTATCATCTACTTTTTAAGAATTGTGAAACTTTCTAAAATAAATCCCATTTAWTAAAACTGCTTTGCAGTAGGGGAAAGAGCCATGTCCAAGCAGACTTTGTACTATTGGATTCCTTACTGTTGCTTCACTAATTTGTTTCAATTTTGGTATCCCCAACAGGCCTCCCTACCAAGTGGGGATTACCTAGAAGCTGCAATACGAATCTTCAGCTGTTTTCTTTTTCTGCAGTACTACACATTTGAGGTATAAATTGCCTGTGTTCAATATATGCCTACATCAGAAATGTGCAAGTGTAGTACCGAATCCACTATTCTAATGGATGGCACATGCAGATGTCATTAAATGGTTTAATTTGCCCTACAGTCACTGTCATGTGTTTTTTAGCTTTTGGAATAGAGCTATTGTGAATTGACCTGGCATTTTAAAAGGTGTGTAAACAGGAAAAAGAACTGTGAAACACACCCATTTTGAAATGGCACCTGATGCCTCACACTCGTCCTTCCCTTAAGTAAGGTATTGTTGGAGTGAAAATAATCCTGCAAAATATTCTGACAGAAAACTATTGTAGTATTACGTGTATTAATTACTGGTGCAATATTCTGATCATGACGTTTCAGTATCATTGTGGTTTCCTCTGTATTCTCTGAAGATGTTTTGTTGACAGTTTATTTTTTTTGTTATCATTAGCAACTCATAGACTTTGTTTAAAACAAAGTTTATTTCTGAATTCTGTCTGTGAATGGTGTTTTGGAGTTAAATCTTTTGGTCAGTTAAAAGGCGCAGGCTTGTGTTTTAATAAGAGTCAAACAGTAAGAGTGGAGCTTGACTTTTTTTCCCCCCAATCTAATTATKTTTTATTGGCTTCGTATCAGTGTCTTTATTATTGTCTGCAAGTGCAGTTCAGCAGAAGAAATTCTGATTTATTCTATAAGCGGGGTGAATCTTAACTAACATTTTGATAGATGATATATCAAGAATGGAATGTTCAATGAATAAATGACTTAAGCATGCAATTGAAGCTGAAATGTCATACCCTATTTTTTAAAAAAGAAAAAAGAGGAAAGCCAATATATAGACTGAAAATGTAGCTTAAATTCATGCGTCCATTTTTGATACAGAGTTTGTTTGTATTCGTCTGTATCTTTAGGTGGTATTGTTCTAGATTAAAATAACTCCTTCCTCTCTCGTCCAAATTTTTATAATGTTGTTGTTCTACTCTTAACAGTATTTCATACTAGCTAACGTGAGGATCCAGCTATGCAAGTTGCACAGAGGGGAGGGAGCTTGTTGCTGATTGAACTGTGCGTCATTAGTTTTTCAGTGCAAGTTCCCATACTTTGTGACTTCTCTTTAATGCTATTACTTCTAAGTAAGTTTGATTGCTCTTGTTGGTCCGGTCTGTTCATTTTGAGATCAGTTTCTCCTTGAGTTTCACAGAACCTGGTGCCAGCAGCGTAAGAAATGACYGTTTCTAAGGATTTCTGTATCATAAAAATACATATTAAATCTTTGCTTAGGGTAGGAGTGGGGAAGTTTCTGAGTTTTTGTTTTTGGGGTTTTTTTTTTAACCAGAAATTGTAAGAGGATGGGTGCAGAGGAAGAAAGACAGGTTATAAAGGTTTTTAACCCATCAATATTCCTATAAAATTTTTCTAAGACCAACTCCTAATGCAATTAAGGAACACAGGCATAATTTTTATTTGTTGTGATAACAAGTACCTAGTTAATATTATTGAGATGCTACTGGATTTTGCTTATAGAGATAACTTTTTGTTTTACTCTAAAGGAAATTGAGAAATTTCTAGCTTAAAAAAAATCCACTTGAGCAGTTGTATACTGGACATTGTTACTTTCAGAATATTGTACTTTGGAGTCTTCCTGCTACTCCTACCGTAGAGGATCAGAAATACAAATATCCTTTGCTGTGCAAAAAACAAGCTGTAATATCAAGAAGTAAGTGTTTTTCTGTTTTAGCCTGATACTCTTTTATAGAAGTTCATTACAAACCTCCTATTTACTTCATTGTGATGAGGTCAAGATCTTACACTGAGCAGAGTGGAGCTGTTTATTGCCAAGTTGGCTGCAATTCTTATATATCAAATTCTGATGAATCCTTTTTTCTGGCAAGAAGGGATGACAAGTCTGTAATCCCTGTGTGGTAACAGTTTGTCAGATTTTACTGACACCACGGCCAAGTTGAAGATGGGAGAGTGACAGAACTTTCACTGGAGACGGTGACCTTTTTGTTTGTTTGTGAAGGCTGCTAAGGCTGCATCAGAGTACCACTGATAACAGAAGAACCTTTGCTTCCATGTCAGTTGAAGCTGGATCAAGTCTTAACTGATGAGAGAGAAGAATGTGTTTTACCATTGTGGTATTTCTTGCAAAAGTTGGGACAATGAGACTGAAGTCCATGCCTGTTGTTAGGCAACCTTTCTATCTGCAGCTGAATTTGTGTTAATTCTAAGATGTAATTATCTTTGCCTCTTACCTCCCTCTTAATATTACTCACGTTATTGCAAAATGTTAATTTGTGATGGAAGAGGCTGAGTAAATTGAATCCAGAATTTTTAWTACTTTTTGTATTACAGACCTATTTTGTAAGAGACCGAAGGTCTGGTGGAAAGAAATGCCAAGGTTCATGTGAAGTCTCCATTGTTTTTGCTACATGCCCTTCTTTGGATTAAATCTTGAGCTTGAATTACAACTGAGTTCAGTCTATGTCTGTCGAAAGCATGTATGTATTGCTTTTAGCGCTGTATTAACTAAATGTCAACAAGTGTGAAAGTGGGCCTGCTAGATGTTTTATTTATAGTAGTGCAATTTATTGTATGTGTTTGTTAATAAACTATATTTTTGGATAGAGTTAGTCCATTGAAGTTGACTGAACTTCTGCTTCTGGTACCATAACCTATATTAGCATGTAGTGTATAATTCTTATTTCAGGTCATTTGTATAGTAATTAGCTAAGAAATCTCCTATCCCAATGATGAGAGGTGGGAGGGAGGAGGAGAGAACTTTTCAAAATATTTTCACTAAGTCCAAAACACTGCTTCGRTTCACTTACTCTCTTTGTCTCAAACAGATCATGGAGTTTGCCAGATATTGCATAATATGAACAAAACCCATATGGAAACATTACTTAGACCTTTCTATAGATTGATCAAAAGAAAAATAGTTTGCAGTAAGGCTGTGTTATAGGCCACCCTAATAGTCCATAGATGTGGCTGTGGTTCATATAAATCTCCACAAGCAGCATTCAGCAGCTTTTTTTTTTTTTTTTTTTTTTTTTGCCTATCTAACAGCTCTCATTGAGTCAAAGTTGCCAAGAATAAGTGGAAATTAAGCATTGGTCTTTCCAGTTACCTGACTCCTCGCGGTGCAGTTTTGCTTCAGTCAAGTCTGCTACTCTGCATCTCTTCTGATGATCTGTTAAAGCTGAAAATTCTCTGAATTATTGTCCATGTGTTAGACGACTAGCCTATCTAAATGAGACTTACCTTGGTCAAGGTGACTCTGAATGTCAATTATAATGATGTCTTCAAGGGATTAGAGACCATTCAGACTTCCCTCATCCTTTTTTTTTGCTAGTAAGTTTGCAGTGACTTGTCTTTTTAGTGTGTTAAAAATGACAACATATATTTTCCTACACCCTTGCAATGTAGGTGAGCTCCTCTATTTGTGTGGTGGCAGGAGGATAATGCAAGTCCAGTGAGTGAGACTGGACAAGGAGAACCGCTCTTAAACTATAACTCTTACCAAGCATGGTATGTCCCTTATGAATTAAAAACAAACTTAACATCCTTTTTCTTTGCAATTAAATGTCGTTGACATAAATGTAAGCTAAGTGGAAACTTCAGAGGCTGAATAATGCTATTGTATGCAGGAATGAGAAGAGCTGAGGATCCCGCATGGAAAGGTGCTGGTTGTTTTGTGACTTCTAAGCCAAGATTTAAGGCTGTTCTGTGTGATGACATCAGTTTGTGAGCTTGAGAGCCGAAGTAAGCCGCAGCATCTGTGTCTTCCAGCTGCAGTGTTCGTGTAATGTTACAGTAGAGCCTCTTCTYTTCTGCACTGAAGAGTCCTGTCCATGTTCTATAGAAACAGATTAGGAAGGGGTCTCCTTAGGAGTGGCCATTTATAACTCCCAGATTCATGTCTGCTACTTGAACAAGAGAGCATGAGTTGACCAATGGAATAGGTACTGTCTTTATTTTGCAATGTTTTAATTAATAAAAACCCTCATAGTGTGCATTTTCAACACCTGCTATGCTCTTCAGATGTCTCCCACTCCCAGGCAAAACACCTGGATGCATTTGTGAGAGATCTTGAGTTTCGAGAATGGAAGCCTATTGTTGGAGATGTTCAAGTGATTTGACTTTCTAATGATGTCTTTCAGGCAATCAAGGTCTGCTTTCTCAGGTGTCCTGATGTTATTTTATACGTTCATGAGGAATGTAAATGTTGACCAGCTCTTTCTGTTGAAGAAACCTCAGTCGTGGATGGCTGTTCTGTTTCTAAATGTGACTGTGGCCACTGTAGGCGGGCCAGCGCCTTGCAAGTTCTGTTGTCATTTTCTGTGAATCTTGTGAAGTTACTACCTCATTTAATATATTTTTGGATCAATTGAGAAAGCTTTCTTGTAATATAAAATGCAGTATGCGGTTAGTATTGACCTAGTACCATGAATTTTCTATAAATTCACTTCTATAACAGCAAATCAAGCTTAAGAAAGCAAAAATACATTGTTAAATTCCGTTATGGTACAGTTAAGGTCCACTGGACAGCTAAATATTTTGTTTAAGAATGATGAACAACGATGGCACAATCTTTTTCACATAGAGCCTGGAAAATCTGTGCTAGTCTTACTGCCGTTGAAGTAATGAAAAGGTRCAACTCTGGCACTAAGTGTTGTCTATAAGGATGTTTAGGAAGAATTTATTTCTGCTTGTCCCCTTCTGCTGTTTTCATACTTAGCTGTGTGCTGCTTGGTGTTCTGAATCCCTGGCGACTGTCCTTTCCACAGTTTTGGGAGCAGGTAGCTRTTGGAAATCATGATCTGAGGGATATATTTATGTCTTTTAATTTTTCTCTTTTTTGGGGGGGGAGGGGGATCAGTGATCAAAAACTTGTCAATTCAGTAATGTAACATAGCCCAGATGAAACTGGGAGGGGTATGTAGAGCTGGCTGGAAAGTTGCTTGCTTCCTACTRGAAAGATCAAGCTGGTGGAGTTCAGGAGTCTGCCCGTGTTCTAAGCTTTTTCATTTACAACATCTGTGAAGGAGTTAAATGCATTTATTTATTAAATTTACAGGTGACACTAAGCCAGGTGCAACTGCAATTACATTGCCTGGACAAGATTAGAATTGAACATCATCTTGATAAACTTGAGAAATTATCTGCAGATACTGTGGACATTGCATGGATTTTATGAAAAGTATGTTTAAAAATACAACCACGGTTTTTTCTGAGGGCAAGTATTAATTAATGATGGTAGCAAACATGCCCCTTTCTGCTTCTGTTGATTGACTATCTGGCTGCTGTAAGTCTGCCCTTTTAGCTATTATATTAATCTTGGTATGTTTTCTTTATGCTTTAGAGTTCTAACCATTGATTTTTATTGTTAAAGTAATTAGAAGAATCAAGCTGAATATTCTTGGGTCCGTTTCTGATAATTGTGATTGCTTTGCTGGCACTGAAGTTTTGAGACAGTCTGAGCATGGACTTGAATTTGGCTGCCTTTGCTTTTTTCCTGACTCTGCTGGCTTTCTAATTTCATTTTGCAAAAAGCCAATCAATGTAGACGATACATGAAGAGAAGAATTACCAGGAAAACAGCTTAATTTTCTTCAGAAAGCCTAGCTTCAAAGAGGACTGGCAAGGTCTCCCATATGAATTCTAGGTAAGCGCTCCTTTGAAAATAGGATGAAAAACAGTGAGTAGTCTAGGCAGTGGAGATCCCCACATCTCTTTTCTGTGATGAGATAAAACTAAATTTTCTATGTTTTTTTTTCTGTTGAGACTACAAATAAGTAGGGCTATTTTTTTCTATATATTCAGCTTACTGTTCTGTATCTTTTTTTATTTTTTTTTTCCTATAGGAGTGCAGTAACTGCCACAATAGGGAGTTAGTTTATATCTTACATCTTTGAAGGATTAAGAGTTAAGAATTGTTGTCATACTTTTGATGATGTGCTTATTGCCCTTACAATTCATTAACACCTGCTTTTGTTTTTCGTCCTGTGTAGTCTAAAACAACAGTCCTCCTTTTCTTTCGCAGCCCTTGTTAAGAGCGATGTTCCATTACAGTCGGTACAGAAACTCTGGCTGTGGTCCCATGTTCGCTAATGCTGATTTGTGTTACCTGAATGCRGTGACAGAAGTTTCATCAGGTGAGAGCACATAATCACATTTCTGTAAAATTATCTAAATCACAAATATGCAATCTGTTCCAGCTGCAGATGAATAGAGGATATCTGATAATGGATTAACTCATATTAAATCTGTGTTTATATCAGATTTTTAGATTTAGCAGAATCTAATCCTATCTTCTACTGTCAAACTGGGGGGCTCCGAGTTCTCCTGTTATCTCTGTCTGATTCCTGTARGGATACTTGGGTGAAGTTTGGGGTGGTTTTTTGGATTGAAAATCTTTCATAAGTATCTCCTTTTTCTTTTCTTCCTCAAGGAAGCCTAAATAGTGTAGGAACTATAACACCTATTAGGTAGAAATTTCTTGCCAGGTGAGTCCTGCTCCGGTGCCCCTCCCTCCGTTGCAGTGCGGCACGCTGTGTAACATCCCTGCCCAGCTGTGGCCCCAAGCTGCAAAGACTGGGAATATTGATTGCAGTCCATCTCATTAAAGTATTATCATGAGGTGTTCACAGGCATGCAGGGACTAGTAACACGGGAACATTTATCCAGGGGGGTCAGGTGTGTCATGCAGCAAGAAGCAGCAYGAGGGAGAATGAATATGCGCAGCTTCATCTGCAGTCAGTAGCCTGAGACCTTAACTGTGGCTTTAGCTACTCTTGATTATTTTCATGTGTGGATGCTCTTATTCCAGAATAAAAGTGCCTTGTTCTGAATGAACAGATTAATTCCTTTAATTTCACTTGAGAATAAGTACATGCACATACTCTGAGCTTAAATCTGAGACRTCTATTTCTTTCTATACACTTCTGGATCAGATCTCATGTAGTCAAATCCTTACATTCATTTAATGAGACCTGGTTTATTGTTTAAAATTCTTTCCTTTGGGAAGTATCTAGTTGGAGACGAAAAATTTTACTTGAAAGAATATGAGTTTTTGAGTAGAAGAATCTAAAAMTTCTGAAAACATTTGACTCGGAAACAGCTTTGGAAAAGGTTGTGTGTCAGATCATATTTTACTGTTTTACTCTGAAACATCTGTCATTTGATGCTTCATAAGTTTCCTTTTGAATTAATGCTTCAAATTCAGAAGCACAGGTTTGATGCATGGCTTGGATGGAATATTCATGTTTTCTGCAGCAAGAAATGTCTTTTATGTCTTAACGGTCACATTTTCTGATGAAAACGGAACTGGCTGGAGTGCTTTGGAGCGACTGTGTTGTGCCGGCGTGTCGCAGTAAGAAGCTGCGGTCAGGCGTCGTTTTCCTCCTGGAGCCCTCTCCCCTGGACGTGGCTCGGGTTCCCTAGACGCAGTCCAGGGCAGCCCCAAGGGCTCAGCAGTGCGTTTTCTTCTCTCCCTGGTGCGGCTGGCACGGGAGGAACTGATGAGTAGATGTTCTCCTGCGTGACCCGTCCCCCCTGCTCCGCCTCTGACGAGCACGGCGTCCTCGGCCCGTTGAGCCGCGCRGTGCGCACGGTGGTGTGTCCCCCCTCGGAGCGCGCGCTCCCGTTGCCCGTTTCCCCGTGTGACTTGCTGCCCTTGTGCAAGGTGCTAACTTAGAGATTACTGCTTTTCAGCTGCCCGGGCTGGGTTCAGCTGCCAGAGGGGCTCTCGTGTTCACCTCTGTCGGCTTTTAGCGGAGGGCTGTGCGCTTCGGTAGTGCAGCACGGGCACGGGAGCGCCTGTGTGCGGCAGAGAGCTTTCCCGAAGATGGATGACTAAGCTCTTTAAGATTTAATACTCTCTTGAAGTTCAAATCAGTGTAAGGGAAGGCTTAAGCAGCTTAATGGGTTAAAATGATCCCTGACTGTGTCCTTCAGACAGCTTAAAGCCCCTGCAGCAACCCGGGCGGCCACCTGTTGCTCTCCGAGCCAAGCAGGTTATTAGCCTCCCGACCTTGCTTGTGCTGCCCGGCGGCACGGCGGCCCCGGCCCCGCGCCGCCAGCGATTGTTCCAAAGTTTGTCATTGTTTAAAATGCCACTTGCCGGCGGTGAACGCGCGCAGCTGTAACCTGAGCCAGCGCCGCGTGCTAATAAGACTAAAACTGCTGGACTGCCACCAAAAGATCTGCTCGCACTTGGCATATCATAAATTAACATCATTCTTACCTGCCAGGGATGATTCACTGCTGGCTCAGAGCATAGCTAAACTTTAGAGGATGCCAGCAAACTGGGCGGTGGTTTGACCTGCCACGTGGCCAGAGACTGCTCCTTTTCTCTCTCCCGTCGCCCTCCGTCTGTTACAGCGTGTCGGGAAACAGAAGCTCTTTGTGGCCTGGTGAGAGCTCGTGCTTCTGTGCCTCCCTGCTGCCTACCCCCTCTTCCAGGAGGTTGGCCTGTTTGTGGGAAGATCCTTGCGGGCTTTTGAGTTCCTAACTGGATTCTCGCTGCCTGTTTCTGGGGAGCGGGGGTGCTAATGCTGGATGGGATCGTAGCCTCTGGATGAGGCGGCTGCAGAAGACGTTCTTCCCACAGATCCCACCTAGCTTAGGCAGGCTGGGTGGTGATGTCCTCTTTACATCCCAGAAACTGCATATAAATTTCACATTAGAGGAGTCTGCTTGGCCAGCTAACAGCCCACAAGTGGGATAAGGTTGTGCCTACGCTGGGCAGTGTGGGAGACGGAAAGAGAATGTCTCACGTGGAAACGAGGGAGGTTGTATTGCAGGCTTGTGTGCCAGAGGTTGAGTGTGCGCCTTGGAGCGCAGACTGCGGGGCTCCGGCGTCCCAGGGACTGTCCAGCGGTGGGTGCTAGTCTGTCCCTGGCACACACCCAGCRAGGGGCAATGCTGCTCCCCTGGGCAGCTGCTGCAGCTGCAGGCAGCAGCGTTTTTCTCCTGCTTCCCTGCTGCACCCACGCAAGACTGTGCAGGGCCACTGGGGCTTTTGCGTGCAGCGAGGATCTGCAGCGCTGCCCTGGGGATGTGTGCGCTCCCCAGGCTGCTGCAGACCAGAGGGAAGTAGGGAGCCAGAAGGCATGAGAGACAGTTAAAGATGCTTTTGCCCTGCCTTGTTGAAACCCATGGTGGGTGGGAGAAACATGGATAGGTATCTCTGTTTGACTGGGGAGATGTTCAGATCTCCTTATAGAGACCAGGTCTTTTTATAAAGTCTAGAGATTTTGTTCCTTCTGCTTCTCCCTCAGGGCTAATGTGCTCCTCAGTTTCAGCTAAAACAGCTCCTTTGCGTTCCATGGTGTCTGCCTTGCCTATTTACCTTGGCTCAACCAAATCATTTGTTAAATACCAAGTTCACATAAGCAGTCCTGTGTGGACTTTGGACCCTTGGAGTCTTGCTATAGACATCAGCAGGGATAGAAGCAGGCCCCATATCTGTCTAAGATGTGTTTGGATCTGATGGAAATTCAAAGCAGTGTATGGAGCAGGGTGTAACCGTGATTTGCTTCGAGTTAATTATGGTAGGCAATGCCAGTAGCAAGCTGCAGTCCTTCTGGTGTTCCCTACCACATAGGCACACAGGCTGGCAGATTAACCCTGATGTAGCTGTTTCATTATAGTTATCGCTGTATCCACTAGCTTTTGTTTTCTTTCCAGCAGAAGAAACCATTCATAAATGTAGGAACCCAGGAATCCTGCAAAGGGATCACCCTATTCAGCAGGGCAGACAGGAGACTGGAGCCTGCAGCCCCCGCTTACCTAATGAYACTGTCTGGACCGCAGCCTGCCCACCTCCTGCCTCGGCACCACTGCAGCGCGTTCAGTCGGAGCAGCAACGGAGGCTGGAAAGTGTCTGCAGGACAAGGAGCRCAGCTCTCTCCCGCTCAGCTTGCAGACACATGGTGATTACTGCCTGAGCTGTATAAAAGCTTATGCTGTCTATATTTTATTTTGTGGGTAATGTGGCTTGTTGGGTTTTATTATTTTCTCTTTATGCAAGGCTAACATGGAGTGCAGAGCTGGTTGCTGGGCAGTGGGGATTGCAGTTGGTAATAAAGGTCTGTTTTCTCACTTTCTCTATTTTAGTCTCTGGGCAGGATGAGGCACATCAGGGGAAAATCTGACTTGAAACAGAAGCTCGATTTTAAGTTGGAGTTAAGACAGTGCTGCAGAGAGCTTTGCTTACACCACAACTATCCCTGCTTTCAGCACATACTAATGCGGCTGCTCATGCACTGGGAACTCCTGGGATTTGGTGTCACCTCTCCTGGAGCATGGCATAAAGTGAATTACAGCACGATACCAAACCCTGATCCCCTCCTTAGTATGCAGTGATGTTCAAATGTCTGGGGCCAGATGCCTGTCTGGTTGCCCTTTACTCCCACAGGTCATATGAACATACTGAAAAGGTGACAAATATCCTGCTGTAAGGAGGGAATGGTCCCTATCAGACCTTGGAGTCAGGATTCCTGAGTCTTGCATCTTTCTCTCTTATTTGGGGCACCTACAGAAATGCTCAGTGTATCCTCTCAGCACAGGGGTGAATTTTCCTGTGCCCCTGGTAGTGATCTGTTGTTTGCAGAAGGATTCTTTGCTTGTAAGGAGAATTTTGCAGTCACTAAGTGAAAAGTGCTCTTTGGAAGAACTCTTGGTTTTGGTACAAATGTCTGAATCTCTCCAGGTGAGTCTGTTTTCAGCAAGGTCACTGAATATTCTCACATCTGCTCTCATGAGGAKATGAGTGAATCCAGCTGAGTTGCATTTGCATGTGCCCTCTGAAATTATCTGCAGAGCTGATAAATTCCCTATTCCTCACCCCTGCTAGCTCTGCTAATTGTAGTTTCTTGCAGGGCTCAAGCAAGAAGTCTGATGCACAGGCTGGACTGCCACAGCACCATTGCAAGGGTCAGCTGAGGAAGCCGGTCCAGGAATAGCTCCTCCAGGCTACAGCAACAAGCCTTGACATGTACCAGAGTGGTTGCCCAGCCTCTGAGGGAGGATGCCAGCCATGCTGCTCCGTGGACAGCGGTGGCATGGGTTTTTTTCTTGCAACTTATGTTTGAAGCAAGAGAGAATCAGTGCTCAGCACTGCTGGAGCTAGGAAGAGAGGCTTGCCCTCTCTTGTTGTCTGGTTAGTAGAGGTTACAGCAAGAGTTTGTAGCTGCTATTGCTGGATTTTACTTTTTGCTGGTATAAAGATCTGGCCAAGGGTAAGGGTGTTTGTGCTTTGGCAGTGGGTGTGAAAGGAGAAACTCCAGAGGGTTGGGCGGCAGCATGCTCATTCTGTTCTCTTCCGTAGATGGCCTTCCGGACACACGCTGGGTGAATGGAAAATGTAATGAAATTCCCGGAGCTTCCTGGTGCACTACCAAGGTATTCTCGCCAGCTTTCTGGCCCAAGATCTTGGTGTAGCTGTGGGGGCCAGCTCCACAGATGGAGGCGATTGAAGATTAACCCCCACCATRGCAGGAAGATTATTGTGAGAAATGCTTTCTTCATACAGCATACACTATAGTCACTGTTGCCCTTGGAGTAAAATTACCTGAATAAAGGAYTCGCACTAGATCAAGCACCTTTTCAGGCTGCCTTTCTTTTTTGAAAGCTGACTTGTTTATTCTGGTTCACAAACTGAGCAGTACAAACGACAGTAGCAAAGTGATACATCCTGACTTTTAGCTGAAAGGATGGGTTTCATGACCACTGCAGTTTGTACAAGGTCTTTTGGGTCCAAACCATCTGTGGGGCTCAGAGTATGCAAACTATTTGTGTTGTCTTCAAGATTTACTGGGGAGGAAGGCCCTAATGTGCCAGAATCTGTAAGAAGAGAGACCTGCACAACTTCTAAGAGTCTTGTTTTAAACTTCTATTGAATAGAGTGATCATTGTCCTGCAGCATTTAGCAGTGGAGAAAAAGGAGGTGGGGAGCATAACAAGTGTTACATGTTTTTTGTTGTCTTTGCTGTTCTGAACTCTAGCTCACACAGCAGGGTTTTTCTTTGCCTGTTTCCTTCATGCAGATGGTAGCAATAGGTTTCATTTCCCCCCAGCTGCCAAATTAACAGCATTGGTGAGCTTTCATTTGCTGGCTAGTTTTGGGTGGTGCTAGAGGATTGCTCCACTCAGTATACATTTCCAAGACTTTCTTTTTAACCCAAGCTCTATAAAAACAAACCTTTGTTTGAGAGACTGGACCTTGGGGAAGCAGATATGAAATTTGTTCTGACTGTATTTTGTCCACCAAAGGAGTTGAATTTGAGTTGCGTTAGAACAGCAGACGGCTTCTTGCACAAATCTCCCATAAGCAACAGACATGGGAAAAGCTGGTGAACAGAGGTCCTGGAAACAATGTCCTGCTGTGTTAGAGCATCCACAGGAGGGACTCTAACTCTTGCCTCATATCTGCAAACTCCACACCAGAGCTCTCTAATCCATGATTGCAGTGATCAGCTTCAGAAATATCTTGAGCTTGTGAATTTGCAATGTGATTTTTTTTTCCCCTCTTCTTTCTTCCAGTCAAAGTAATACAATATGATATCAAAGAGCAATTGTCAGAATCATAACCCCTCACCATTCTGCAGTGCTTCTGGCAATATTTAGCTTAGAGAAACAAGCGCTCTGAACTGCTCCATTGATAACAGACACCAATTCAAGTGGACTGAACCGAACAAAACAGGTGAGAGTTATAATGTTTCTCTTATAAATGTAAAAACCCAACCCAAAGGAACAGATACCTRTGTTTCCTAAACCTTTACCTAAAGCCTATGGGAAGGACATAAACTGAACCAAGCACTCTTAAGTGCAAGTCCTGTGCCTTTACTGTTCTGTGTCATTTATCTGCACCACACGGTCTATGTACTAAGGGAACCTAATCTTAAAATTTGGAGTTCTCTCRTAGCCTGCCTGCCCTCCTAGCTAAAAAACCTCTGCTCTTGGCATCCTTCTGTAGTAGGGCAGTGCRTGCGGGCACATCTAGGTTGTCAGTTTTGTCCCTACTCAGTGCATCTTCACCTTTTGGGGTTTATTTTGTGGCAGAGAACTGCAACGTGAACACTGTAGGACTCAGCCTTTTGGCTGTCTTCTCTGTCTTCAGGATGCAGTTTAAATGAAATGCCTGATGAGTGAAAATTTCAAACTTGGTTCTATTTGAAAAAGAACGTGTATATCCAACATACTGCTGTGCCAGGAACAACAAGAGATACAGGAGCCACTCTCAGCCTCGCATTTGTTTTTCACATGTGTTCCCTGCGTTCCAGGACTGCTGTCCTCAAACCTCCTCACTAGTTGTTTTCATCTGCTGTTAGAGCCGTATGTCTAAGGAAGGACCGGCTCTACTGTTTGAACAACCCTGCTCCATCTGCTGCTGCTGCTCCTGTTATTGTAGCTGTGAGCGGAGCAGCAGCTCCATGACGCCAGCTTGCAGACACTTCATCAGTCTCTCTGTCATTGCTTGTGTTTCCTGTAACCCTTGCTAGATGAGGGCATCACAAAGTTGTATTTCAGTGCCAGGCTTCAGTAAGTTTTAGGAATAAGACTGCTGCCATAGGCAATTAGGCTAGCTAGGATAAAAATTCCTTGGGCATTCAGACTTTCTTTTTTTTTTTTTGGTAAGAGCTGATTGCAGTTGCTCTGATTTAGCTTCCAAAGGTGGTCTTTAAAAAGCTACCTTCTGAAACATCTGCTTTAAGTTACCATGAGGGACAAGACCATGGACAAGACTAAGTCAGATCTGGTGCATAGGTTTAGTTTCAGTTCTCTGTAGGTTAAACCTACGCTCTAGGTTTAATTCCCACCTCCTGCTAGACTGTTTTATTTYGGTGGAAATGGTAGTCTGCACAGCTGGCCTCAGATTTCCCAGGGGGAGTAAGCAAAAAAGAGTCAGAGAAGCTTCTGAAAGTTTCCATCCTTATCAATGTGCAATATTAAGAGTAAAGCAGGCATCCCACAGAGCGTCAGAGAGGCCGGAAGGTCTCTCTTGCTCTGTGGRGGGTTTTATTGAGATGGATGTGTAGTACACAGCCTGGAACACAAGCTGTTTGTTTTAATTCACAAATTAAAAATAAAACCATGTTTATTTGCATCAGCCAAGGGGTCTTTTTCTCACAGCTGCCTGAAAACTGAGCTCTAGCTGCCAAGTAAAATAAGGTTTAATGTTACAACGTGCACTGGGAAGGGCAGAGCTGGTAATTACTCTGCAAGCAGCAAGACACCAGTGTAGGTACAAAAGAAATCCGCACAAAGCGCCGAACTTGGCTGTAGCGCGTGTCAGATACAGGACTGAGCAGCGGGAAGGTGTTGCAAAATGGCAACCACCTACAGAGAGTAACCCCTGCGACTGCGTGGGTGAGGAAGCTGTGTCCTTAGGGAAGCTCTTACGAGCAGTTCTCTCCTGCCGCACGCTAGCTGTCAAGCCATGTCTGGCATTGCTGCTACAGAGAGCTAGTTAGGAGGTGTCTCGAATCCCTGGTTTCCCTTTATTCCTGTCTTGTCAAGCTTCGTGCTCTGGGGAGCCCTGGAAAACACGCTCGTTAGGTTGAGCAGTGGTCTGCTCCTGATGATTAATGAGGAGAAAGTTAATCTTTCCAGGTCTACTTTCTCCGTTTGCTGATGGATGCGTGCAGTCTGTGCGAGGTCTGCGTGGACTCGGTGTAGGGGACTCTGCTCCTTCGCCGTGACGTACCCGGAAGGCTGCAGGCGCGAGGGCAGCGTCAGACGGGGATGCGTTTTGTCGTCTCTGTTCAGCGCCGGCAAGGTGCCTCGCGAGGCAGCGATGGCTGGTGTGGTCTCGGCTCCGTTTCATCTGACTCATCCGGTACGGTGGAATAAACAGCCATGATCTAAATGTTGTTTTACTGTGGCTGAATCTGGAAGTCCAAATATCAGCAAAAATGCTGTTGTGCTAGGTACTGTATAAAATTATAGTGAGAGACTTTGCCTGCCTTAGGGAATAGACACTGGAAAAAGAGGGTAGGCAAGGAAAAAGAGGCTTGCGGCAGCTGAGTTATTTGATGGTTATATGCAGGGGGGCAGATGTTCAAGCCAGGTCTCCTGACACCTAACAGGAAGACACTCTTTGCTCTTGTTAATGAAAAGGAGACGTGAAGGAGAGACGGTGTCTTCACTGTCTGCCAGAGGGTCTCGGGCCGGTTGTGTTGACCGGAGTGAGTGGGAAAGGTGGTCTTTCTGCACAGCAGCATACAGTTGTTAYCAGCACCTTGTACTGCAACAAAGAGTCTGCCTGCGTTCGTACAGGCAGAAGCCTTCTCCTGCCAGCCTTCAGCTCTGCATTGCTTTGGGACCAGAATTTAACAAGGCGGTTTACAATGGCTTTGACACCATTTGGGTAGATGAAGCTGGCTCAGAAAGCATCCACCCACTTGCTAAACAGTGCCTCAGGCTCTGAACGCATTAAACTGTTGCTCTGCTGCCTACATGCAGCTTTCCAGGTGGAGTTTGTTTTTGATGTTATCCAACCCCCTTAATGGCTTGTGAGCCAGCTAACTCTGGCTCCGCCTCCCATGTTTCCTGTCTATAATTTGTATTATAATTTCTGGGAGTCTGCTTGTTGCTAAGTCTTGCACAGACAAGGAACAAAAGGGTGGTCTTTGTTTTGAGAAGTGTCTCTACCCTTTCAGTTGGTCAGAGAGCCAAAAGCCAGAAGCAAGAATTTAATCAAAAACTTACATACACTGTACATATTTATTGAAAACGTCCATGTTTGAGTCCAGTTAAGCACTGTCCTCTGCTCATCTCACTTACTGGGATGCTAGAAAGGCCAAGGTTATTGCAGATTCTATCAGAGTTTTGTTTAAGAGCTGGTGATTTGGTGTAGGTTTGACTTACTGGAATTGTAGAGACCTTAATTTAAATTGTCTGGTGTGACTGAGATCCCAATTCTGAGTCAGGCTTTTAGAAAACAACAATATCAAGTCCAGCAACAACT